>NC_083634.1:19035638-19063138 GCF_963584025.1 Labrus mixtus | reverse complement strand
ACCCTTCAGTGCCAACTTTGTACTGACCTTCCTCCTCTTGCGGTGGATGTCTCCGATGCTGTTGGCCAGCGAGTTCGGTCCCAGCAGCGTGGCGGTGCTCTGAGGCCAGTCCACCGTCACCAGCGTGTGTTCGCCCATCAGCACCTTGCGGACGTTGTCGGCGCCCGTCACCCGGATCAGAGGGCGGCCCAGCAGGTGGGTCTTGAAGACGTTGCCGTACTTCTGCCGCCTCGACGCGTGGAAGCCCGAACCCTGGACAGAGAGAGAGAAAAAAGACATGTAGGTCAATCTTAGAGCTCTAAAGGAAGTAGTCTTTTAAGAAATGAAAGCTCTTTTATTCTCGTTCCAAACACTCAGTTTTCCGCAGGAAGGCGCATGTTTAATGTTTCCAGTTTGAAATAAACAGAAGAAGAAGAACCAAATGGGGAATTTGCACGGGCAGTGAAAGCCATTACTCTTTTGGCCCGAAAAGGGAAACAAGGCAGAAACTCAAACAATCCAAGAAAAGAAGGCGACGAAATTGACGGCTGATGTGGAGGAACGCGATCGCAGAACATCATTGAGCGTTTTAGAGGCTTTAAAAGTTGCTGAAATGTCTTTGCTCAAGAGGACACGGTCGGTATATTTGCCCTTTTTCTCGTGCTGGGACACACCAGGAGATTGCCAAACAGCCCGTTTCAGGCCCCCGCCCCGCCCTGCAGTTTGAGTAACCCCGCCGTCAGTCAACCCCCAGAGGACCTGGAGCTGGAGTCAGTTAGCGAGCTGACCGGGGTTCAGCTTTGACGCTGACCTCTAAACGGTCCGGGTCACGGCAGAGCGAGAGGGAGCCGACCCCAGAACTGTAAATGGGCTGTTTGAGTGAAAAGAATATATATCAGCCCCAGGGCAGCTTACTGTGTTACACATACACACACACACACACACTCGCAGACAAACACATCATTCACACACACACACACAAGTACAGTGAAAACACACACTCATGCACACGAGCGCCATATTCATAAAAGTCACACAAAAACGTGCAAAGCAAACAAACACGCAGAGGCCGAACTGCAAATTGCCGTGACAACACTAACTGGTTTGACCCCAGTTTACTCCTGGGGAAAGAGATATGTACGACTATGAGGCGCACACACACACACACACACAGATAACGTCTGTAAATAAGAAGCAGTACTATGAGATGCTGTAAAACAGTTTTTCCCACATCGATGTACAACGACTGAAACATAAAGGTTAAAGTGCCTTTTTTACAAAACTACATTATATCGCAATTAGAACATTTCGCCTTTATTTGCGCTTTTATTTTGAAGGGGCAAAAACATTGAAAACTACCCCCACGGTTTGTATAAGCGTCCATGTGTGTGTCATTTTAAGCAGGTAGTGATGCTTCCAGTCTGGGACACATCTTCCACAGAGGTAGGGTGTTTTGCGTTCTTGCAGAGTTTCACTGACTGAAGTTTCAGATTTTTATCGTCTGCGATTCTTATATTCGGAGTAAACTGCCGCTTTAAAAACTGCATTGAAGTCTTAACTTTGCTTTTAATCCAACAAAATTCAGCTACAGTCGCCTACCAACACTGAACTACCTCGACAGCTGCCCCACACCGCTCTGAATGAAAACAATATGGAGAATATTTCTGGATACTTAAGAGTCACACTTTTGCCTTTTATTGATCCCTCACATGTACGCTTCATTCAGCATGTTTCCAGAGCTCCCCGGGTCCCTTTTAATCATCACAGAGATCCATTAAGTTTAGGAGACGAAGAAGGATGTGATAAAGCTTTCTGAGAAACTTCCTGTGATTCAACTCCTCTGTTTTACTAAAAAATAAAATCCATCAGAATCCAACTGTGTGGAGAAGAATTGTGTAGATCTGATCATCGTTATGAGTACAAGCAGGACATCAAATCTGTCATTACACCACATTTATTTCTCTCCTGAGTTATCGGTCATTATGTAATATTAATGTCTGAAGGTAATCAGTAAATAGAATATGATGAGAATATGAGAAGATTTATTCCCCTGTTATTCACATTTACCGGAATACGTTTATAATGCCGTCAGTATTTTAAAAATATATATTTTGAATGAACATTTTTTTGTAGAGGGAAGTTTCTTTAATAGCGGACGTTTAGAGCGGCCTGAAACAAATCGCATCGCGTCTTCGAAAACACGTCAAGTTTGTAAAACACACCGGAAAATAAAAAGCTTTGGCCACAATATTTTCTGAATTCTAGCCTCAACTTATTCACCATATCCGAGACCTTTCCCAAACCTTTACTGTGATAAAATTAACGTATCATTTACGACGTCGTACGTAGAACTTTTTAATAATCAGTGTGTTACATAGAGTGGATTTTGATCGGCTGTGTTCGGGTACAGAAGCGACAAAAGTGACTCTAATCTCGAGTGAGCATCAGATCATCGTCTCTACATTTTTAAACAATATCCCTGAAAACCACCCAGAGTACCAGTACTGTGGAAAAAAATCATTTTAAAACACCTGCCATCAACCTATTTCGTTATCCCATATTGCTCTTTTGTTTATGTTTACTGTGTTTGTGTTATATTATTCTAAATGACGATTTCTTCTTTACTTGTTGCATAAATCAGAACCGAGTGACAACCTGAAGTGTGTCTTCTGGACTGGCATGACTC
Organism: Labrus mixtus; assembly: GCF_963584025.1. NCBI lineage: Eukaryota > Metazoa > Chordata > Actinopteri > Labriformes > Labridae > Labrus > Labrus mixtus. Next base: position 19,060,473 of record NC_083634.1, on the reverse strand, counting down.
AAGTAAGCTGAAAAGTTCAGAAATACTTCAACGTTTTCAGACACAGCCCCTCCCCCGCTCCCCCCCCCAAAAAAAGAAAAAAATCACAATCAAAGACACGAGAACGTCTGAAATCTCACAACTGGTTTTTTTTTTTTCTTCCAGGCTCATCCCCTTTCTCGCGACGCACCTCACATCCTGACGTCTCTGTGTGAACCTCGGCTCAAATTGAGCACAGATGCCTCGGCCCTCTCCGCGGCGGCTCCGTCGGCTGTTTCATGTTGCTTTTTGAAAAACTCTTGATTGCCAGACGAGCTTTTATAGATGAAAAACGTCGCTAATTAGCATTTTCAGGGCACCAACACGCCCCACCTCTGGTTGTCAGGGCGCTTAAGTTCCTGCAGATGTTAAGACCCTTTTCATGAGGTGTTGACATTAATTCATCCACACTGTGCGTTTTAGGGATTAGCTTTTTGAATTCATCTCTTTAAGTGTTCGTCTTTCTTCTCGCAGCTGCAGTGCATTGTGGGCCACGTTTTTTTTTGCTACTGTAGCGGCTTCAACGATGCATTTCTTTCCAGCGAATATCAATGTGCTTGGATTTCTCTGGTTCCAGGGGATTACTGATAGAAGACATTTTAAAGTTAAACCTTTTCTTGACCAATCAGGTGAACTTTATTTTGAAAGTCTATTTTTTTTAAAGACACATCTTCAAATTCCTTCATCTCTCAAGCTTTCTTTTTCTCCCTCTGTCGATCCGTCTGGGTACAAACTGTTGACCTGAACTGTTTTCACAGCTCCTGTACACTTCCTCTTTTTACTGTGGCACGCACATACACACACAATTTCACTCACACACACACACACACACACACACACACACACACCAGGTCGCCGGCTGGCCTCTGAAGCCCTCGGGGTGTGTATGTGCGTGTAAGAGTGGGGTTGTTTTCCAAGCTGCATTTTGCTGCCACATGGATGTAGAGTGGTTTAGTATGTCTGCCTGGCAGGCCAGCGCATGCACACGCACACACCTACACACACACACGCAGTCCAAGTCAAAGGGAGTTCCTCAGGCAGCGAGACAAGGCTCCCTTTCACTCTCCAAGATACAGCATCAGATTGGACCGATTGTGTATTTTTTGTGGTGTGTGTGTGTGTGTGTGTGTGTGTGTGTGTGTGCGCAAGTGTTGATGCTTGTATTACGTGTGTATCACTTCTTACTTTTCTCTTTCCATTTCTCCATATTTTCTTTTCACACTCGCACAATTTGGCAGGTTCTCGTCGTCTTATTCCCCACAAACAAGTGAGGGAAAAATGTGCAAAGGGCAGAAAAGTTACCCTAAAATAATCTGTGTGTGTTTATGTGTGTGGGAGAGAGCGCCAGGGGTGTGGTCTGGATGACATTTAACGTAAAAGGTGAGAAGTGTACACCCGCCTCTCCCTCCCCCAAAATCTGGCAAAACACACACACACACACACACACACACACACACACACTTTGAGCACACACAGAGACAGAGCGAGCATGGAAAGTCGTGATGTAATGACGCCACACTCCTCGTGCAGGAGAACACGTACGTACAGAACCGCACACTGGATCACAACACACACTTTTTTTTTTTTTTTTTTACACCAGAGTTGTAGACTTCGCCACAGAGACGCAGGCGTCACAGCTTCACACTGATTGAACATTTCTTTTTTTCCTCACGACTGTAAAATCTCCATTTGGCAAAAAAAAAAAAAAAAAAAAACCCAGAAAAACCAAAATTGCTCCCACAACATCACGGCTGATTTAAGCGCCGAGTTCACAGGCGACAAACGATGATGCAAACTGAAAACCATAAAAGGGTTTCTCTTTATGACGCCGGGCACGACTTTCTTTTTTCTTCTTCTTATTTTCTTGCGGATTTGTTTCTTAGCAACAAATAGAGCTGGCCGTGGTGTCACCAAACACGAGGTGCATGAGTTCACTCGTTGAAAATAATCATCCAACAACGACAGAAACCTAAGACTTCAGAGCGCACTTGCACTATTTTTTTTTTTATTTGTTGTGAAACAGAAACTCGCTTAATTTTATTTTTTTTTTTTTAAGCACAAGCACGTCTTAAACGACTTCATTGTGAATTTTTTCAAAACGTAACGCCGTCGCAATCGTCTGAGAAGCTTTTTGAAGCAGCCCAACCAAACGCAGACGCTTTCTTACTTTCATTTTCTACCTTAACTGTAAATGTTTATTTACATGGAGGATTAAATTAATGGTGCAAACTGAAAATGCAAAGCAGGAAAAGTACGTTACTGAAGTGTATTTTTATCTGTGATAAGTGAATCTTGTAGTAACTCTAAATAATGCGAGTACGAGATTTTTTAAGAGTATAAAGATCAGTAATCTCTCCGCGGTGAACGTCACTGTTTATGTTTGCAAATTTGACTTCTCCGCTCTAAAATACGTTTGATCCTCGGTGACGTTTTCATCAAAGTAGTTTTGCATATTTTCTTAAAATTTGGTTGATTTCAAACCACAACCTGCTCCGTTTAAACGCTTTAAAAGTGGAGTTACAGATGACACGTGCTCCTTTAAAAACACGACTTTTAGACGCTTCATCAGGTCGTGCTTAAATAAAAGTTCACGCTTTAAAAAATTGACGGCATCTATAAAGCGGCAAATGACATTAAAAGTGTTCTCATGAAGCAAGCTTTCTTTATAGCGATAAAGAACGAAACACTATGTAAGGGATGTCTTTAAACCACAAATATTGGGACCACCCTTCCCCCCCCCCTTTTTTTCTCCTTTTGGATCTACGTTTTCTAACAGACAGCACGAGACCCGAGTTGCATCATGGTTTGACACATATCGTCGTCTCCTCTTTCTTGTGAGCAGCAAACGCACAAAGACATCTCCAAATGTGACAAAGACTTCGTCCATTTTTCTTCAACCTTTTGCACAAAACTTCCCGTTCCCTTCAGTGAATATGAAAGTGGCGCCAAATGTCGCTTCACACTGCAACCCTGTACATTTATAAGACTCGAACACTGATGAGATTTGCAGGTTAAGTGAAGGTCATTATGGTGGTTAGTGCACAGAAAGGAATAGAGGGAATCATTTCAAAGTATGGAGGTTTCAGGGTTGTGTGTCTGCAGTCTGCAGAGGGCTGTTCTTGACGTCTGCTTCCACAGAGTCCCTTTTATATATTTTTTTGAACAGAGATTTATCAGATATTTTACAAGAACCTCAATAAAGGGACTGGGGAGAAGGGGGGAGGGAGATTTTCCTCACTCGCCATCCAAACACATTCACACACTCAAAATTTCAGACGAATGACAAAAAAAAAAAAAAAGATCACAGAAAAATCTGTCTGTCTTGTTCTCTGTTCAAAAAACACACACCTCTTAAACGCCCACACCACACACACACACACACACACACACCCTGTCCGAGCAGAGGTAGCTAGCGCGCGGGGCCGTGCTAAAAATACCCCCGTCTGTTCTGTTGGGGTTGGCCTGGGGGCGAACCTGGGCCCTGGGCTTATAAATGTCCTCTTTGTAGCTCAGTGGAAATGTCCAACAAATGACTCTTTTATTAGGAGCAAGACAAAAAAACACAGCTAATTATGTTTACTCAGATCAACGCCGCCGCTCCACCAGCACACACACACACACACACACACACACACACACACACATGGACCAGCTAGCTAAAGGGACCCCAACATTATGTGTGTGTGGAGGGAGGGGGGGAGGGGCAGAAAGTGTACATTTGGAGAGGTTTATAAAAGAGAACTTTTGGGGTGACGTAAAGAGAGCAAATGTGCAGAAAATACAGAATCATTAACCTGATCTGATGCAGCGTCCTGCATGGGACGGGGAACAAGGAGTCGTCAATAATGTGAGGACTTTTTTAAAATAAATGTTTAAAGGCTGTTTTTGAGTGAGGAATTCATCAAATGTGTCATCCTCCTGCTGAAGACTCTCACTGCACGTGCAAATGTTCAAACCCACAGGCGGATTATTTAGACGTAAAAAGCTGATGTTTTGTAAAATAAAAAAGTTTCCCGCCCGGATTTGATGGCGTGAAGCGTGAGTTCAAAAATCAGTGTTGCGTCAGATATTCTTGATTCAAGCAGCAAATCAGTGAGTCCACTGAACATCTAACATTTTAACTGCCTGGGGAAATTATATTCAAATACTCCTCTTTGATTGCAGGATTTTTAACTTTAATGCCCTTCTCTTGTTTGACCTTTATTAATTATTATCTGTAAAGTCTTGAGTGTGTAGGGGCGTACAGATAAATGACATTTGTGAGAATATCGAGTTTAACTGACAGATTTAATTTGTAAATTTCCCCCAGTTGTCTGTCTGATGGAAATCGACTTCTAGTTTAGGTTGCATATTTTAAATCTTAACGTATTTGTGTCTTACTCTCCTGAGCTCGTGGGTCAGTTACGTCCTTGAATCACTCTTTTGCTGCAGTTTAATTAAGTTATTATTTTTGCTGCACGTACAAATCTACTTTAATTAGTGCAAGGAGAAAAGATACACAACCCTGACTTATAATTTCCTCTTGATGCAGCCGCTGAAGGTCCATGAACAAAAGCCGTCTGCAGAAGCGTTGGTCCGTTTGTCGGAGTGCAATCTGCACATCAGTCCATCTTTTTTTACACTGCATGATGAAGCGGGAGCAGATGAGTCAAATACATGTTAAAAAAAAATGGAAATTACACATTTAAGAGATGTGGAATAATTAAAGGAACAAACAGGATTTTTATCAAAAGAGAGGAATTCAAATGAAACCACACTTTTGTCGCCCACACTGCTCGACTGACAGGTGATTTTGTTTGTGGAAAAAGGTGCAGAAACTCAAACAATTTCACCAAAATTTTCTGAAAAAGTTGAATCTCTGGGAGTACAAATTAAAGAAAAGTTAAACGAAGAGCGGAAAAAAAAAAAAGCAGTGGCAGCAGCAAGAAGTACAAGGGAGAGGAAACGAGGTCAAAGGCTGTGAGGGAATTCCTTCTTTCTTTTCAGTTGTCAATCATTCAGTCGGTGCCAGAGATACCAAGGAACCAGTGTGTGAGTTTTAATGTGTGTGTGTGTGTGTGTGTGTGTGTGTGTGTGTGTGTGTGTGTGTGTGTGTGTGTGTGTGTGTGTGTGTGTGTGTGTGTTTGAATGGTGCGATAGGTCCTCGACTTGACAATGAACCCCGTCCCTTTGCGGTCACGCCACCACATCAGAGAGACAGAGAGGGGAGACGAAAGAGAGGGAATAAGAAAGTGGGACGAGGAGAAAGGAAATACAGAACGAGGGCAGAGGCGGGGAAGGAAAAGACGAGAGGAAAAGGGGTCAAGAGAAGAGAGGAGGAAAAAGAGGAATGAGGAAGAGAAAGTGTGAAAGAGGTAAAGCGCCAACAAGGGAGCAAGAGAAAGCAAGCAGAGAGCGTGGCGGAGGAGGCGGAGAGATGGGGAAGGCTGCTCGCTTTAAAAAGACGGATTAACGAAAATGAGCTTCGGATGGTTCAGCCAAAAAACAAGGAGAATAGAGAGAGAGAGAGAGACAGAGGGAGAGGGCGGGAGAGAGAGAGAGGGTTGGCCCCTGACCCGGGGACATTATAGGAAGGGAGATTATGGTTGTTCAAAACTCTCTAAGCACTCACCCCGGGACCCCAGCTAATACCCTGACACACACACACACACACACACACACACACACACACATTCCCCAACTACAAGCGAATTCAGACACACAACAAGCAACTCAACAAATATTAAATATAATGTGCTTCATATATTTCTTATGAATGAAGCAACAAAAAATTAATACTGCTAAAAAATCCAAAATGTTGAAATTCATTTTCTTAAAAGTATTGGATAGTTAGCTTAATGTAAAAGATAACTGGTTGACATGGTTAGCTTAAAATACGGTGTTTATTGTTGATTTTGTTTGCTAAGAGTAAAGGATAAACAGTTAGCTAAAATGAAGCTAACATAGCACCTAAATAGTTGCAGTAGTTAGCTTGCAGTATTGAATAGTTAGCTAAATGAAAAAGATAACTGGTTGACATAGTTAGCCAAAAGTAAGAGACGGGTAAGATAGTTGGCTTAAATGATTAGATAGTTAGCTAAATGTAGAAGATAAGCGGATGACAGTTAGCCAAAAGTAAAAGACGGTTAAGATAGTTAGCTTGATGTTAAAGATAGCTGGTTGACATAGTTAGCTTAAAGTAAGGTTTGTATTGTTGAACTTGTTTTGTGAAGGATAAACAGTTGATATTAAATGTAACAGATACCAAAAAGCTTGTTGATAAACAGTTGAAACAGTTAGCTAAAATGAAGCTAACGTAGCACCTCAATAGTTGCAGTAGTTAGCTAAAGTAACGGATAATCTACTGAAATACAAACAGGAAGTTGAAACAGAGCGATCTAAAAGAAACCTGCTAACTGTTGAAATAGTTAGCCAAGGTTCAAGATAAACTGTTTGATTATATTACTTTTAGATGATTAAAGATATGTTTATAGTTTATAACTGAGCGCTAATAACTGTTAGCGGGATGTTGCTAGTTTGATAAAAGATCTATTGCGTTGTTAAGGTTTTGTCATATCAAGAATAATTATTCTACCCATATACTTTGCTTATTTAATCACAAAGTTTAAATAGGGTTCAAAGGCGATTTATCCTCCTCGTGCACACACACACACACACACACACACACACACACACACACACTCATTGATAAAAAGAGCTTAACATTGTGCTCTGTGCTCGGCCAAGGACAAGAGTGTTGTTCGCAAGGAGCGGTGTGTTCTTGGGGTGAAAGAAGGGGCTGCCAGCACCTCCTGCTAATCTGAACAACAGGAGGAAGAGGAGGATGGTAGGGATGGAAGGATGGATGAAGAAGGATGAAGAATAAAAAGGCACAGAGATAAAAGCTAGAGGGTAAGCGATACTTTCACCGAGAAAACTTTTTAGCTTGTCGTCGTCATCGCTGGAGGCTTCACAATCAAGCCGGTCAGAGCAGAAAACAAATTTAATTTCCTAAGATCTTTTTTTTAACTGAATCGTGGTCAAGGAGAAATTATCTTAGGGAACAAATCACCGCAAGACAATGTGGAGTGGAATTAAATATGCACGCAAGAAAGTGAGGAATGATGACATGATAGCACAAAACACGATGGATGTAATCGCTACAGAAATCTACTTTCTCGACCAAGACGAACAAAAACTGTCGAGCAATTTACTTGTCATCAAAAAGGAGAAAAAAATTGCACAAAGAACATCAACGACATCAAAAGCAATGACCCATAAAGATGGCAAACAGGGTTGAGAGATGCAGGGAAAGATAAGAGTCCTTTGGGGATCAAGGGTCCTGCCTTGAATTTCAACTCGATTATACAACACACATGTACACAAGAACTCATCAGTGAAGTTCAGCATGTCTCTCTAACTCCTGACACACACCTTGAGACTCTGAGAGAAAGGTAAAAAGAAAGTAGGACTCGGCTTCATTGTGTTTGTTAGCGCAGTTTTCACGCTACTCCTGCAGGCTTTAACTGTTTTTCACACATGCACTCCTGAAAATTTCTACAGAATTTCAGAAAAAAGACTGCTCCTGAAATCCTCCTGATCCGTTCACACATGCACCTCACAGTAAGGACATCGAGTCCGCTGTTTATCTGAGAGATATTTGCCTTTAAATCAGTGCTATGTGTTGTTTTACATAATCACATTATCCTGAAAAACTTCAGGAGTTTTATGCATGTGTGAAAACTCGATATGTGTGCATTCTGTGACTGTGCATATGCAGTCGTAGTATTTCCATTAACCGTGCGTGTGCCTCAGGACTGTGTAACCGCAGCTATGCAGCACACAGAGAGCTGGACCGCAGTCATGGAACCGTCTATAGATGAAGCCACCGGGCCTCACAAGCCGCGCCCTCTGTCTGAGCCGGATACAAAAAAAAAAACATGTGCAAGCTCTCGAGGTGATCAAGTCTCAGGATTTTTAATCTTTTAGCTGCCCAGACTCTGCGTCACGTTGTTTTGGAGCAGTCGCCCTTAAAATCAAAACAAGCAATTGTTGAAACGGTTAAATTGGCACTTTTTTGTGAGCCGGAGCAAATTAACAAATCAGAAACAACTTTTTTTGCTTGCTCATCAAAAAAAGGCGCCTTTGAAATCTCGTGCATTATCTTCCACCTGTCGTAAAGCGCTGCAACCCCCAACAAGAGTCAGTCACTGCTATTCATCACCTGTCTGAGTTGTCATTTTTTTGTGTAACAATTTGCGCCAACGTTTGCGCCCCAGGGGGTCATTGGCTTCAAAAAGGTGCGGACAGACGCACAGGAGGCGTGTTGCTACCCTGAAGACGCAGAAAGCAACCAAGCTGGTGTAAAGCAAATTGAAGCATTTGCTAATAGGACTGTGAGAGCATTTCTGCAAAAAAAAAAAAAAGAACCCGATTCGTTAACACCAGAAAGGGGGGGCGGTCACCAAAACCTCTTCCACTCCTGCTCAACGTCAGGAAACCAGTTTGTAAAAGTACTGCCAGAAGGAGCCGGAGACAGCAGGACAGGTGTTGAAGAAGAAGTAAAAGAAGGAGAGAGAGAGAGAGAGAGCTGTCATCGCTGTGTGAGATGAGAGAGTCTTTTGGTCTGGAGGACTGTTATTACTCTGCCCACCGTCATTTACACTTCATCACTGCAAAACAGAGACCAGCAGACAGGCTGGCACAGCAGGACGGCGCATTAGTGTGTTTGCGTGCAGTGTATGTGCGCTGATGCAAATTATTAAAAAAAAGGAAGAAATAATCCCTGATGAGATTTACACATTCTGCACAGAATATCCTTAGTGTGTGTGCGTCTTCAAAAACTTAAATCACAAACTCACAGTCTGAGTCTCAGTGCCATGTGTTCATTTCCTCCGCTCTGACCCAGATTCAGTCCAGCCTGTCTGCACCACATGTGTGTGTGTGTTTGTATTTGTGTTTGCCCTGTGTGTGTGTGTGTGTGTGTGTGTATGTGTGTGTGTTTTTGTTCAGTATCAGGACCAGACCAGAAGACGATGCATCCAGAATAACAGATCGGAGTGAGCATCCTTTTCATATTTGTCAAAGAAGGGGAAACTCTTACGTTGGCGTTCCCTGATATTGAAATCTGAAATATATCACATTTATAGGTGTTTCAACTACATTACCCAGAAATCTTTGCATCGTTATAACAACCTGTAAACAATCCAAAATACCTAAAAGGATTTAAAAAAATTTGAATAATGTTGTTAATCAAAACTACGACTGGGAGTTTTGCACTTTGGAGACCCCTAGTGGCAGCATTAAGTTAGTCCCCCTTTAATTAACCTTTTTTTGGGTCTATCTGCCGTGTCGGGACGTATTTCCTCCTGCAGCGGGATAGAAATATAGAGCCAATCATGGGAGAAGGCGGGACATAATGTTGGGATGGATTTGATTGGATCGTTGGTTTCGTCGATGCTTTTTAACTGGTAGGAAATTAGTTAACGCCCCTGAGCGCAGGAGGAAACGTCAGACATTTGAAATGTGTTACAGGAAGAGAAAATACTCACTATATGTTAAAAATTAGATAATGCTGCATTAGAATAAATTTGGCCGATAAATGAACATTAAACACAAGAACGCTGGATTAAAATCGGGAACATTTGTTTTCCATTTCATGGGAGCTTGAAGTACATATAAATAAATTAAGTTAACTTTTTAATCTTTGGCTCCGCCCTTTCATCTGTACGTTTGGCCAAGGTGTTTCAGTTTTAAAATCCACCAAATTTTTAGAGTGTATTCCACCTAAAACATTTTAACTGATGCCATTTTTGCACTTGAAAAAAAACAACGTGAAGACTAAACTAGATTTTAGAAAGTATCCAGACATTTAAGTTAACGTGCAATGCTCGGACCTCCCAAATAAAAGAGCAAAACTTTTTTTTTTTTTAATTGAATTTCATGCCAGGTGTAAATCTAAAATAAAAGCTATTTTTACCCTCCCAACAAACCGTGCATTCGCTTTGTGAATCACCATCCAGTTGCAGAAAATATTTGCTATTCTCACATAGAATGAACTCATTAAAAGTGTGTTCATGACGTGCATTGTTCTGAGTGATGGACTCTGAACGTGCACATGCATCGGAGCGTGCCGAAGTCCGTACTTTGTGTTTATATTTTTGAGAGCGTGCACCTGTATGAAAAGCACGAACTGGGTGTGTAGATTGTAAGATTTGAGTGCATAACTAATGCGTGTTTATCTTGAAAATGTACATGACTTAGCCCAGTGTAGGTAGTGTTTCAGTGCACGTGAGTGTGTGTGTGTGTGTGTGTGTGTGTGTGTGTGTGTGTGTGTGTGTGTGTCCGCTCGGTAGTGAGGCTCCTGCTTGGCACAGTCCGTTCACAAAGCTCCGGCTCCTAATGAGAGCAGACAGGTCTTTGGCAGAGTGACCGTAAAACTGTTCCTAACTGCGGATCGCTTTAAAATGGACCCGTCACTGAAACCTGCTGCTGCATGTGTGTCGGGTTAGATATTCACCGTATACATACTCAGGTTTAAGCAGAAAAGAGGGTTAATGCAGGGGAAATGTGGACGAGACGTTTGGAGAAGAACGAGAGCGAGTGACGGACCGAAAAGAGAAGAGAAGACTCGGGGAAGTGTTGAAGCATATTCTCTACGTTCAGCTATTCCAAAAATCAGAAGAACTCAAAACATGCAAACTCAGGAATCAACTTTTTTAAACGCGTTTAAAAGTTGAAACTCACAGCGAGTCACAGCTCTCAGAGTGTCATTTTCAAGGTCAGCTGTTTGGAGCAACAAGCTTAAAAAAAAAAAAAAAAAACGTAAACTAGCTTGAAGCAGTGCTTAACAAAAACAAAGGAAAAGTTTGGAGGTGGTGGAGACCAAAAACAGAGCAAGAAGAGAATAGATCATTTCTCGCGCGATTGTTTTAAAAAGATACTGAATATGTGCTGAATGTGGTCCATTTAGTTTGAATGTTAAATACAGTGAGCATGCAAACACACAACAGAAGAGAAAACTAGAATCACTACGACAACACTGGTGGTCAGATTGTTTCCCAGAGCGACGTGCGAGTGTTGCTGATGACCGACATTTGGGCGAGAAAGAGACCCAACAACCACCTCCTCTTGGCCTGTTTCCTTTTTTTTTTTTTTTGAAGATACAACTATAAAGACTTTACATTTACATTTAGAGAAAGATTTAACAGTTTAAAAAAGCTGCTGTGATCAAAATAAAAAGAAACAATACGCAGGTCGCAAGAACTTTAAATTACAGCACGTTTCTTAAACTTAAAGTTCAAGTTGTTATCTGCAGAGAACGAGACACGACAGTCTCCTGCTGTCAGTTTATTTTAAGTTACAACAACTTTAAATACTTAAATATTTTGTCAAAATTAATACGATTTGACATCTAAAAGCTGTCGCTGTGAAATGATGAATGATGTCGTTTATTTGTCGTTAAAAATCCCCGTGTGTGAAGCTAGGTTTACATTCTGAGTTTATATTCAGAATTTAACAGTTTGCAGTTAAACATCAAACTTTGCAAGATTGAAATAGAAGTTGACCTGATGATATTTAAATCATGTAAGACATGTTTGTTTTTTTTTAATATATAAACGTGCCAAATTACACTTTTACTATGGACTGTTGGTCTTTTGTCCCTTATCTCACTCACGTCCATCACGGTGATATCATGGTAGTTATGTTTTATATGTATGTATTTATCTCTTTGTGCTGTTTTTTGTGGATGTATTGACTGTATGGACCTCTGTTGCAAACCAAATTGCCCCTCTGGGACAATAAAGATTTTACAAATCCAAATCCAAATCCCCAAAAAATTAAGTAAAACACACTAACATATCATTTCTCACACGGTCAGCACTCTTAGCGTACTCTAAGAACAAATCACAGATAAGAAAACTTAGCAGGATGTCAGAAATTCTGTAAGTGGGGCGCTGGTAGCCTAGCAGTTTGATGCAGACCTCCAGGCGGGCGGCCCGGGTTCAAATCTGACCTGTGACCCCCTTTATTCCCCACTTTCTCTATCCCAAATGTCTGGCTCTGTCCACTGTCCTATCTCTTTAAAATAAACCTTTAAAAAAAAAACACTGTGGAAGTTGGGTTTTAAGAAACACGTTTTCTTCTAAAGAATGGTTGTTGAATGAGGATTGTTCTTTGCTTGGTGCTTTATTTGACCTCCAAAGTGTCTCATCTCTAAATATTCTGTTTCTTCCTCAACCTCGATTTTAATCAAAACCATTTCTGTGCAAAATGAAGAAAAAAAACAACGTTTGCAGCTTCAGTTCTTCAACTACAATCAATTGATGTGTGTGCTTCAGTCCTTCAGAAGACCCCCCCACCCCACCCCCCCCCCCATGAGACGACTTGTCTCTGAGCACGTCTGACATGTCGTCTCCACGACCAATCAAGCAGCAGACTAGCAGCTGAGACATGAAACAGCATCTGGGAGAGAGAGAGAGAGAGCGAGCGAGGGTCCTCCATCAGATCTGCATCTCCCAGTGACGCTTTCCCACAGCGCAGACGAGGCTCCGGCTGCAGCCGAGCGTCTCTATCTCTCTCCTCTTAGTTGAGTTAATTTATGAGGCATTTCATGGACTACATTAACTCATTAACTTCCCTCCAGATAAGACCGTGACCTGACGCAGCCACCGAAACAAACAAACAAACACAGGAGCCAAAAAACGCTCCCAAGTTTTCTCCTCTTGTGGGGACATTTGGTCCTCATAAGTATAGACACACTCAATCTGACAGACATGCAACCCCCCACCCCTCCCCTCCCTACCTCCCCCCGCTCCATAAACTTGGCCGTGGTCCCCGCTTGCATTCCGGGAACGCGTCTCGCTCGGTGTCAGATGTTAACGGAGAGTTCAAGCCCCCGCACACGGCCAACGTGCCTCCGATCGTTTGACTTCTTTTTTTTTTCTCCCCACTTTTGCTTTTTTGGAGTTTTTTTTTTCTCTCTCTCTCACTTACTTTCTTCCCCTCTTTCTATTTTTATTTGTTCCCATCGCCGCCCTTCCCCCCCCCCCCCTTCTCCCCCAACCCTTTCTGTCCGCACGCCCCTGGGAGCCATCATCTCACGCTGACAACTGCTACTCTTGCGCTGTCTGGTGAACTTTCTTCTTCTCTCTTTTGATCCAAACATGAAGATGCGGACACATTCTTCATGCGTGGTGCAAAGGATTCTGGGACCTTTGCCGATTGATCAGATGCAAAAAAAAAAAAAAAAAAAAAAAAAAAAGCTAATTAGACGATCAAAACAAGTAGAGAAGTGAAGCATCTCAACAAGGAATGATCAATAAGCAGCTTTGCAGCACGTGTCAGTCATCTTCCAAGAGGAGGAATCTGAAGGTTTGTGAAACATGCCGCATGTTTGGGAACTTTTCTTTGGCTGCAGCTGAGAGGAGGAGGAGGAGGAGGAGAAAAGAGAGGGAGTCCGAGGTGTGCACTTTACCCTCACCTCACCCTTTCACCCATTTGCACTTCACTCTGACTCTCGACATAAACTAGCACGTGCTCTCTCCCTATCCCTAGCTGGGACTGAGAATACTTTGAAAGTTTGCCAAACTGTTTCACATTCTTGACATTTTTTTTTTTTTTTTTTTAAATATTCAGAATGAAAACTGAAACTTCTAGGAAGCAGACTGATTCTGAGTTGTCAGCGTAGAGACTTGTCGCCGTCACTAATTGGCCTCCGTATCAAGATAAGAGTCGATAAACTATCAGCCAGACTGCAGCACGGGAGGCTGGATGACCCGACACGCTCCCGTCTGAGACAATAAAAAGAAAAGTGATCTGATCGACCCGATGGAGCCACGGCAGAGAGAGAGAGGAGAGAGAGAGAGAGATTGTGGCTCTTTAAACTAATCAAAAGTGTAGTGATGAGTGCGTCTGTGTGCACCAGAGACGCGCGAGAAGATGCAGAAAACTTGAAAAAAACAATGTTGTACTGGATATAAAGATCATTACCAAGCTGAGAGTAGAAAAAAGTGAGGGGGGGGGGGGGCGTCACTGGATAGCGAGCCAAAATTGTAAATATTTTTAAATTCTCTGTGAAAAATGCGCAAAATAAAAGTTCTGTTGCGTCCTTGTCTGAGTGTTGAGCATCAAAAACTGGATGATGGAGACACATTGTGGCTATTACGTGAAATTAAAGTCTTTAATTATTTCCCTGTTGCACACTTTTCACATTTCAGACTGAAATCCGTCAAAGTGAAAAACTGATCAATGAGCTAAAAATGTCCGAAATGAGAATCAAGAATTCCTCAAAGAGTGAAATGAAACAGATAAGAGTGATTTCATCATACTTGGAAGGAGTCAAGTCCCCACTCAGACACCGGGACAAGCGCTCCAACAGTCCCCCCCCCCCCTCCTCCACCACCACACTCCTCCCCGTCCCGAGCGCGCACGCTTACCTGCAGGAGCCAGTGGCAGGTCTCGCCGATGAAAGGGAAGCCCATGGATCCTTTGGGCATGGGCAGCTTGCAGTTTTTATCCCGCGTGGCCGTCCACCGGAGCTGCCACAGCTGCTGGGAGACGGCGAGCAGCAGCGCCATGGACACCAGGCATGCGGCCAGGGTGGCCAGAGCCGAGACGAGGTCGAAACTGTCGAACAGCATGATGATGATGATGGAGGAGAGGCCCGGCGTCCCTCTGGAGCTCTGGAAGACTTAAAAAAAAAAAAAAACAGGCAGGTCTGGATCCTTCGGGATGATTAAAAAAAAAGTTGGATGTTCTGCGTAAAAGCGCAGCGCTCCTTTACGCACTCCAAAAAGCCCCCTCTGGAAGTGACAAGAGGCGGCAGAATGAATGAACCGTGTGAAGTGCAGGAAAAAAAAAAGTTAATCTCTGTCTTTAAATAGTCACAAAGTGGTTTTTCTGATGTCCTGATGAGTGGAGGAGATGCTACAGGTGAGCCGCGCTGCCACCTCTGCTGTGAAAGTGGAAAAAGTGAAACGCTTGGAAACTCACTCTCTGTATTAGTGATTTAAGCCTTTAGGACAATCAACACACGGGGCTGGTGTTTGAAATCTCATTTTTGGGTCTCTTGTGTGGGTCAGTGAGTTAAAATCAAAATCTGAAAAAATAGTCTGGAACTTTTTTTTTTAGCCAGGCAGCAAAAAAAAAAAAAAACCTCCAGGTGACACGTTTGTGTCAGGAGCTGGGTGAACGTGGGACACGTGGAAAAAATAAAGTGAAGCCGAGCCCCTGGAACCAACAAGCAACTGCTTTACTTTTCAAAACTTCCCCCCAAAAAAAGATGGAAAAGATTTGATTTTTCAAGTGACAGGCAAACTCTTCCAGGAATCGCGTGTCTCTCAACTCCAAATTCTCTTTTTTAATAAAACGAAGAAAAAAAAGAAAGGTGTTAATCTCTCTGTGAGGCACGAGGAAGGATGAAGCAGAGTGAAGACTTAAAAAGATCCGTGAGCGTGCAGGAGTGAGAAAGATGCGCAGGAGATGCTCAGAAGCCACCGTCCTCTTTCTCCTTCTCTTACTTTCTGTCGTCCACTCTCTTCTCTGTGTACCTTTCTGTTTCTGAAGGGCTCCTCTCTCTCTCTCTCTCTCTCTCTCTCTCTCTCTCTCTCTCTCTACATATACAAGTCACCCTCAGTAGTGTGTGTGTGTGTGTGTGTGTGTGTGAGTGTGTGTGGATGCGTGCGTAAAGAGTGTGTGTGCGTCAAGCCAGAGGCACCAATGAGTGTTTATATAGTGCGGAGGCAACTGGAAGGCGAATAGGCGGCCAAGGGCTCCCGTCGCCCCCCTCCAGTCCCCCCACCCCACCCCACCTCACCCCAGCGTCGGCTAGAGGGGGAGAGAGACTCTCCTTCCCTCCTCCTCCTCCATCCCTCCCCTCTGCTCCACCTCTTTCAGCTCCTAGAGGACCCCCCTCTCTTCCCTCCTCCTCCTCCTCCTCTTTTCCCCTCAGAAGAGGAGGGGTTGGTGTAAAGTGAGCGGCGCAAGAGGAGAGGAGGCTTGGAGCGTGCTGGAGCTGGCAGCGCGCCAGAGAGAGAGAGAGCGAGAGAGAGAGAGAGAGAGACGGGGCTTGCAGTAACTTTTATGACTCGTGTCTCCGTGCAGAACGTGCGCACTCTTGAACTAATCACCTGCAGAACAAAACACAAGACTACAAATCAGGAATAAAGACTGCAGCAGAATCATCCGGGGCTGCGTCCCAAACTAACAGGGAGACGCGCTTTTACGCACGGAGCGTTTGGAGCGTTAGTTCAGTTCAATGTGCTCGAGCTCTCTCTCACGTTCAGGTCCCCTGATGCATCATGGGAAAACCAACAGCAGACCTCGGACCCCAAACTGGTCTATGTCCTGGTTTTTCAAATTGATCCTGTGCCAAAAGTGTAAAAAAAAAAAGAGTGTAAAGCTGATCCATAACGACTCAGCGGTAATTAAAGTGACCGATTATTCTCCTGTAATTATAGTGACGTACACATGGAGGAGGGGAGGGATTCCTTATTTCTTTCTTTTGTTTCTTTTTCCTTGTTAGATAGATGATTGATACTTACACTCTTTGATGACTTTTAGTAGAAAGACGGACTTCTTTTGTTTCTTTTTTGGGCATTTTTGCCTTTATTTGATTGGTCAGCTGTAGAGAGACAGGAAATGCTGGGGGGAGAAAGTGGGGGATGACATGCAATAAAAGGGCCAAGGATTCGAACCGGCGGCCGCTGCAATGAGGACAGTAGCCTCTGTACATAGGGCACTCGACATAACCACTAGGCTACCGGCGCCTGGACTTCTTTTGTTTCTGAACTTATTTAAAAAAAATATATTTCTTTCTTTCTCAGTCTTCTCCGTCACCCGTCCTCATCCAAAATGCTTTAATCTCCGATGATTCGGGAGCTGATCCAGCTGACTCTTGTAACCTTCAAGGTTAGGTTAGCTCGGGGGCCCTCGTCACCGGTCCACGTGTCTGTCCCCCTGTCGTGTCCTCGCCTCACTTCTCCTTCCCAAGTCTTCAGGAAACAATCGGATCAATGAGGCGCAGGCGTCGGGGGAAGTCGGGGCTGTTCTCCACACTCCGCCGTGCCAAAGCAAATGGCTGGCTCCAATTAAGGTCCTCCGACAGTGATCAGGAATATTACCGGGGCGTTATATAACGGAGAGGCCGAAGCTGAGACCGTGACCCCAGCTGCAGCGCGTGCACACAGACACACACACACACACACCTGCAGAAGGTCGTAGAGACAGGAAGGAAATCAAGTCAGGATCTTTAACTGTATCTCACAGCTATAGTTTCCTCTCATTTTCTCTGTTTCAATTTTATTTTTTCTTGCAAACATCAGCTTGTTGCAAATGTCCAACCTACAAGCCCTGTCACCTACATTCCTCATTTCTCTTCCCCTCTATCCTCCGCTCCTTCTGTCTCTTTATCTCCCCAAGCATGGGACATATGGAACAAATATAAGTGGGATTGAAGCCCTCTTTTTAAAATATTTAACTCAGGGAGTGCAAGGTCTTTCTTTCTCTTCCTCTCTTCCTTCCAGCATCTCCCACTTGATCTCTGAAAACGGCTCAATGCTGCCGCCTAGCGGAGGAGAAACACATGGCAGCCGGCCAGGAAGAGAGGAGGAAAGATTATAGGAACGAGAGAAAGGGGAAAAAAGAGGGAACGCTTGATTTTCTGACTTGTTGAGTTAAAGATGTGTATACGTTTTCTTTGTTCCCCCTCTGAATGTCTTGGAAGTGTAGGTTTCACTGATTTAAAATCCTCTGGTGAGCAAAAACACACTCATGAACACACACACACACACACACACACACACACACACACACACACACACACACAGATATCTTTAATGGTGACATGAGAGAAAGGTTGTGGATAAATCAATCAACTTTTTACTGCCTTAAAAAATGCTTATATTTGACTCTTTAAGGCAGAAATTCACACCAAAACATAAAATCAACAATGCATACACAAATGCATTGTCTCTGCAGACACCTGCAAAAAAAAAACTCCATCAATGTGAAATATGTCTGACCTCAGTGTATACGCGCAGGTGACCTGTGTGGATTATCATAAAGGAACGACTGAGTGTAATGTATGTAAATCCTGCAGCACAACAGCCTTAAGGTACAAACCAGTACATTCATACACAGAACATCCAGTTTCTCTGAACAACAACCGCTGATTATGCAAAATCTGTAAGGTATGGAGAATGATTAGACAGGGTACTTGAAAAAAAACAAGAACTCTGCATACATGTATGTGTATGTAAAGACTTCATTTGTAAACATTGCACTGCTATGTAAAACTGCATTTTAGATAAATTGTTTTTGTTGTTTTTTTTTTTTTTCCTTTGCTTAAAGACGAGTTTACACTCACATTCAAGTTGTTACAAAAAAGTTTTCAAAGGTGCCAAATCAAAAGGACAGAAAAATAAACTTTAGGTGGAATGGTGGGAGTGTCAGCACCATGGATAGCACCATTTCACTGCACATTTACAGAATCAAACCATTTCTGTCTTTTGTTTTAAAATTGGTTAATAAAGAGAGACAGAAATGTTGGCTTAAAGCGGATTTAAAGAAAATCAGGACTGGAATCTGGGAATCACAATTTTCATAGCGTGGACTTGTTCAACTGGAGGTTTTCTACTCTCTTTTTAGACTGAAGGCTCTTCTAAAGATCAGTTAATTAATCGTCATGACAACCAAAGACAGAAATCCATCCAGGGACAAGAACAATATCCAAAAAAGAGAAAAAAAATCCTTCCATTAACGGGTTGTTTATTGTGTTTTATCTCATCAGTTAAACATTATTTCAGTCATCCAGCAAACACTTGACCACATGCCATCCATGGTTATGTTGGATTGGATGTTTGTTACAGTTAAGATCATGCATTATATCACTAATACCCAAGGCAGACATTCTTTACGGTGATTATGGGTATGAGAGTGATGTAATAGACACTCGTTGGCAGCATTAAAGAAACCATAATCACAGTAGAGAATGCCACTGAAACATTAGAAGCGTTGTAACTGTTGTAGCTGGTCAAGGCCAGTATTAACTACTTCATTTGGCCTGAAGTTCAAAACGTTTGCCCAAAAGGTTCCCGCCAAAGGTTCACAAAACCAGTCTGGATGTATTGACTTTGTTAATTGACTGTGAAAGATTAAAGAAAACATCAGTGGACTCTTTTTTGGCCTGAAATAGTTGATGGAAACCACCAAGAAAATTCAGAGGGTAAAACTTCCTGTGTTAAAAATGCTAACTATCTCAGATGACTCTTAGCACCATAGATAGTTGGCGACATGTCTGGCTGAGATTTGCTTCAGGAATATATCCTGCAAAATGGAAAACCGGTGGACCCTGCTCTACCAACTGAGTTAGACCAGGGTCCCCCGGTTTTCCATTTTGTGCCCCGAATCGGTGGTTCGACTCTCTGCAACTTTGGGTTCATGTCATCCCCTAGTCTTTATTCACTACCTGTCTCTCTTTAGCAGTCCTAGCCATTAAAGGCAAAATGCCAAATATATATACATATATATGTATTTTCAATTGAAGATTGGGAAGTTGGCATTCCTGGGAAAGCTTGTGCAAAAGTTCTGACCCAATTAAGAAACCTCACATCTGGAAGGAGTAATGCTGAATCCATTCTGGTTATGGTGTAGTGGGTCAGCATTTTACTTTTTTCAGGTTTACTTGACATATTGGCAATAGCCAAACTGATCTATATGTTCATCCATTCATATGCCCGACCACTTCTTGTTAGATTGAGGGCTGGAGCCAACCCGAGCTGACATTGGGCTCTTTGCAGATGATGTGATACTGTTTGCTTTATTAGACAATGACTCACAGTATGCAATCCAGTGGTTTTATGTTTAGATGAAAGTCAGCACCTCGTAGTCTGAGTCCTTGGTTCTCTGACAGAAAACGGAGGTTCATGCCCAGTTTGAGTATTTTGAGATCTTGTGAACAAATTACATCCTGTACAACATCACTCCCTCTCTTGTGCAATTGCTCAATTAGGTCTTTGGGTTAGACAACATTTTTCAATCGTGCCTTTGTCCAATAAAGGGTCAGGTTTAGTTAGAACCAAAAAAAAAAAAAGATCTGGTTTGATTCATGCGTCTCGAATTGAATCTCAGCGTTGTAATGGAAAAAAACCTACAGCGGGGGAGTTGATGATGTTAAGGGAAAGCAGCTCTGATTCAAAGCTGATTCATAAACTTCTGCTATAAAAAAAACCCCGACCTAATCTGTTCAATTGGAGTTCAACAAAGGTTCAAACCAGCTAAGATGCTTGTTCACCAAAAAAAAATTAAAATGCTGTAACGGAGCTTTGAGTGAATTCATCCTTACCCTACAAGGCCATGACCTCTTGTATAATGTGTCAGGCTTGCAATGTTTCCATTCCAGGTCAGGAACGGGAAGATTTGTCAGTGCTTAAGCCCATTAACGCCATTATGTGTGTAAGTTAGATAATTACCACTCTGGTGTGGCTGCCGCGCGAGTGTATGTGTTTCATTGTATAAGCAAAAACCGCCTTATCTGTACATTCCATGGCTATGTCTGTCTGAGCTTTTAACACTTTATCTAAATACACTCTCGCTCACCTCAGTTAGCCCGTGTGCAGACGGTGAGAGTGTGTGACAGTTTGGGGAGGGAGGGAGAGAAAAGAGTGTGTCACAGAAACAGAGAGAGAGAGAGAGTGTGTGTATGATGATGTGTGTGAGTTTTGCTAGCGAATGTATTTTTAATTTCCTCTGACCCTGGAGCAACCTTTTACCGCGGAGGTGTTTAGCTAAGGCTTTAGGAGGCTCAGTGGGACACAAGAAGTGAACAAGAGCACACGCACAAAACAAGAAAAAGAAGCATAACGTACGGAGGGGGAAAAGAAACAGTTCAGTTCATGCTGAAGTAAAATAATATGGACTCAGATGCAATAGTGTTCACAAAACAAACAAGAAAGAGGAATGTATGAACACAGAAATCTGAGTAAAAAAATCTTTGCTAATCGCATGCAAATATAAACACAAGACAAAGAAGATGTGCCGGCAAAAATGCTCAATTCCTTCAAAAAAATTGTAATTATAAAATGAAAGATATCCTCCATATTTGAACATATATGGTAGATTAAATTAAGTGCTTGTTTTGGAGTATGTATAGGTATAGCAAGTATTATACCACTTTACATAAATATTTTGAATTGTAACAAATACATGATGCACAAACTGCAAATTACAGTTTAACACTTTTACACTTCATACATACTTTCTTTATAATTTTGTGTATATTTATCTATTTCTACATTTCATTATATTAATGTGTTTTAAAGAGTATATGCAGATGATTTTTATTGCATGGCTTTGCAGTTCAGTCACCGTTATGCCAAATAAAGAGCCTGAATGTATGTATCCTGGTTTACAGTGATTCTTGAAGGAGGTTGATCGTCTTCAAAGCAAAAGCACAACCGAAAGCAGAGTTAGTATTGACATGGTATCAGTAAAACCGTGAATGGACACTCGAAATGGACGCACTCTTGTTTGCCCGTTTTTGGTATGAAGTGGGAACAATAACAAAAATTATAATATTAGAAGACACATGCTGACCAGGCATGCTCATACGGGGACTTGTATTGTTTCTGAATTGTAAATAGTAGGCTTTAGATGGACCATGCATGAGTAGAGCCAAAATAGAAAACACTTAAAATTGATGTAACCTTTAGTACTTGTATTTGATACAAAGTGGGGACGTTGTCACAATGCCACTTTTTGGGGACCCGTGAGATAGAGCCCGCGGGGCATGTGCTGATACAGGGATTAATAACTAATATTTATATTCTGAATTTAAAAATGTCAATCCCTTCCAAGGTCTAAGAATTAAGGGAGTTTCTCTTGGGATGCTGTTTGTTTATCAGTTATACATAACAATAAGCTTCATTCAAGCATGAAACATGATTATTATTATTTAAGATTAAATCAATGAACCACCCAAGAAAGAACACAACACATCTATTTGGAGGGAACAAGTAGTTCTAGATATTAATGAAAAATTCTGGGAACATGAGCAGTAAAAAAAAAAACATATTTTAATACAAAGAGCAAATTCAGAAATACAATCAAAAAAACAGAAATTGCATGAAATGAATTCAAGATGTAATGCATAAAACTTAAACTGACTAAATATTCAATAAGATAATGAGGGGGGTGCGAGGCAGTCAAAAACAAGACACTAATGACCTCATTATGACACATGCACACACACACACACACACACACACACACACACACGTCAGTGGCACCCTGGTGACCCTGCAGCCTGGGTTATATTAGAGCACTCACTGTCGTAAAGGTCAATGAGCTCTGACATCATCACATACTGCCGACTGATTCACCTCACACACACACAGATTTACAGTAAGATTAACAATAACACACTGATTTACAGGCAACACAGTCAGACTTCTGAGGGGTTAAAAAGAAAAAAAAACCAAGATCAACAACAGCCAAGAACTCATTTAAACTCTGAAACACATCATCAGCCTTTTTGTTTGCTGTGTTTTATTTTTATTTGTGGGTGTTCCAAAGCAAAAACAGTGGCAGGGAATTACGGGAAGTCACAGCCGGTACAACTGCAAATTTAACTCAAAACTTCAAAACTAAATCACATTTGTGGAAGGGTCTACGGATGCTAGGCCAGATGCCTTCAGAAAGGTGACACATGTCACATAAGACTTGGGTAATCTTTTGTTCATTATTTCGGTTTTCTAATATTCTAATAAGAAAATGTTGTTTTTCCTGAAGTTGAAGGTCTTTCAGTAGCTACAAAATCGCCAAAAATGTCTCTCTACTTTCTGGCTTTGGTTCCACCATTTCACTCAATCTCAGCATCACACTAATTAAAAAATACATAAATAAAGCACTGTTCCAGTTTGAAGCCACATATTAGGGGACCTGAGGGGACCACCAGGTTTCATGAGGCGGATGCATAATTAGACTGACTGGAGTAAACATCAATTCTGATTTCCTCTAGGTAGGAAAGGATGTTCTAATCGTGGAAAAAGATGATCATCACAATGGTTTTTATTAAATTAATTTTAACTGGTTGGTGAACCTTGTGCTATGTAATCACAGGCTGCACCAATTAGCTTTGCAAATTTTATCATCATTTTGGCTCTTAGGTAACCTCTTCTACCAAATTAAAGCTGTGTGTTGAGCAGCAGGGCATCTGCGGAACCGGTGGTTTCGAATAAACAATAAAAAATGACCTGGCAGAGCTGAAAACAACAACAACAAAACAACAGAAAATCAATTGAAAAAAATTGCAAAGAAACCAAAACCAGAAGCGTTTGCCAAAAAACGTCATTCAGAAGTTACATATGTGGCAACGGGTGAGATGGAGGCTTCTCCACGTGGCACTCTGTGTTTTGGATCAGAACTTCGCCTCTGTTGAATTATATCCCCATGTGCTTTTAGGAGTATTAATAAACACTTTCTGAATTTATTAAGTGAGCCTATTTTGACGATAAAGCTCAGAAAGTTAATATTGTGGTTTTAGTTAGAAAAAAATACGAACACTTCCCAAAGTAGAATGACACATTTTTTATTTGTTTTTTGTTGCAAGCAAAGTCTTATTTATTTTATATCTGATTGACTACAGACCTGTTCCATCGCAAAGAGAAGCGAAACTGAACAGAAGACATGCTTCATGGATGAATTTAGAAGGAAGAGGAGAACTATCTGTGCTGGCTTTGGTGCCCACAAGATCCGCGGTCAGTGACTAAGTGTGGTAAAACAGAACAGGATTTCATGCAGATTCCTTGAACTAATTAAGTACAAAGTGGCCGTTCCCCCTCCTCGCCAAATTTTCTGGATCGGGACTTGTGGGAAGACTTCTGAGTAAGAACTAGGATGTGGGTTTTTTTCTGCTGCTCCACGAGGTTAGTGTGCGACAACTTAATTAGGGCTTCATTTGATCAGATCTGTGTGTTTCCAGCCGTGGCTTTA
Organism: Labrus mixtus; assembly: GCF_963584025.1. Classification (NCBI taxonomy): domain Eukaryota; kingdom Metazoa; phylum Chordata; class Actinopteri; order Labriformes; family Labridae; genus Labrus; species Labrus mixtus. Next base: position 19,036,485 of record NC_083634.1, on the reverse strand, counting down.
CGTCTGACAGAGAAGACAGTTCAGATCAGATCAGTTTGGTTTTTTTTTTAAACTTAAAACTGCTTTGGTGGACCGCTAGGTTGTGGGTTTGAAAACCCTCATTGTTGCCTGAGGGGAGTAGCTGGGTAATGTTGCCTTCCTTAAACACTGCTAATGAGCCTTTGGCGAGGTTGTCGTACTTGAATCAGGCTACGGTCACAGATTGTTCTTTTCTCTTACCCCCCCCTGATTTAACTTGTTTTGTTTGAGGTATTTTGTCTTTCTGGGAGTATCTTGAACTCGTCTTGTGCCAAGCAAGTTCTCGAAATGAAACAACAAAACATGCAAGTAGTTCGGCTGTTTACACACTTTCGACCTCTGAGTTTAGAAGTTGTGTTGTATTTCAACTCTATGCCATTGGTTAATATTTTATTAATTTAAACTGAAGAAATTGTCACAAATTGCTATTGCACTGGCCACATCTTTCATCATTTTGCCTTTTTCTGCTTTATGTGCTACATAGAAAACTGCTGTCTTTAGTTAGCCAGGTTGCTATGCTTCTCAGTGCTGATTTGGTTTGTAAATAAGTTTTCTTGAATGTTTCAAATTCTTCTTATCAGCAAACTTCAAAAAACAATCAGTGTAAGACCCAAGCAGTATGGTTAAGTTGCAGCTAGTTTACAAACCTAAGCTAGCTGACGTCATCTATAGCTTAAATACTTTGTAAGTGGGTATGTTAACTAGTTAGCTAGCCTTATAACATGTACATTACCAGCTAAATGTATCCATCATAGTTTTGGCACAACAGTTTTGAGTTGAGCTAACAATAAAAGATGTAGCTAACAGTACAGCAGCTTCCTGATGACTG
>NC_083634.1:19010638-19028138 GCF_963584025.1 Labrus mixtus | reverse complement strand
CGAGGCCTCTTGATGTGTTTGGCTCGTCTTTAAAAGACTCAAGACAGCGGAGGAAACGTGAGGGTCGTTTTATTGGGGGGGTCTGGATGCTCTTCTGTGTGTTTGAAATCTGCTTCTCCTCACACTTTGGCAGGCCGCAGGAATCAGAGACACTGAGGCTGTCAGACGAGTAATAATGAGATAACACACTCATGCAGCTCTGTGTCGTACTGTAACACATCTTGTAACACTCAAACTGTCCGAGCTGCAGGAAGAGAGAGATCCAAACGATCCGACAAATGTCACACACACTTAAAAAGGTCTTCACGTCTTCTTCTGCCAAACCTGCTTTAATTTCTCTTGATTCCTCTTTTTATCACGACTTCTTTCACGGCTTGTATTTTGTTCGATTGATCACACGCTGCGCTGAAACGGCCGAGCAGGAAAATAATTAATCGACTTTAAAAGTGAAACATTTTTTAATCATGACTGCTCAATCGTGGAGATGTTTTTGTTTTGTGTTTGTGCAAATTAATGAATTGTTTTAATTGAAAGAGAAAGTCGTCAGTGTTTTGAGTATCTGTCAAATCATCGGCAAACAAACCCGTCGCAGATGTCGCCTTCATGGTTTTTGTCCACTGGGAAAGAACACAATGTCTCAAAAAGGCTCGGCCCGTTCGCATCATTAAAAAAAAAAAAAAACAACAAAAGACGGATTTGCATCAGCGGCTTCATTCGTATATCTGAACGATTCGCTCTGCTGCACGTTTCAGCTCCTGATCAAGTTATGTTCAGGTTATCTGGGGGGAGGTCAGACCAGAGGAAACAGCACAAACATAGAATGTAAATATGAAAGGACGAAGTCTGAGTGATGTCAGCCGTCTGTTCCTGCAGGAGGCTCTGGAGGCTCATCAGCAGCAGCCGCCATGTTGGAAATGCTGTCTCAGCCTAACTTTCAGTCGACCTAACGACCTGTTTTAAACCTCTTTGTCGAACCGTTACATCGCTGTAATGAATGAATGTCCCCAAAAAGGAAACAATCTGTCACCAACCTGGCAACACTTAGTAGTAGTGGTAACGTTAGCTCATGCTAGCTGGCTAGCTAGCGTAAAGTGCACAGGTGATGAAAATGAATCGATTTCTAATCAGACAAAAGAGAGACCCAGATGGATGAACACAAAGCGGTGTGATTAAAGAGGGAAAATGAAAGTAGCATGTAGCAACCAAAAATCTACACAAAGACACGGACTAAAGCGAGCAAACAGGAAGGGGTTCTGAGTGAAAACGAAAAAAGGTACGAGTCGTTCAGAAAACCCCTTCCAAGTGATTGTATCCTCTCTCACTCTTAACTTTTACATTTTTAACCATGAACAATATCAGAAGGAAAACCGAGAAACTGGCTAACCCATGCTTGAGTCTTGACTTCTTAAAGTCTTTATATGTGATTTTTTGATCCAGCAGATGTCGCCCTTGAGCACCAGCATGAAACCAAAACAACTCGCGCTGCATTGTTGTGTTAGCATGCTAATGCTAGCGATCTTTATTATGCTCGTATCTTCACACTGCATGTACATTTACCTGAAATGAGCGTGATCTAGAAACACAGTTAAGCAGTGAGTACAGTATGTTATTCTTCTTTTCTCTAGTCCCTCAATTAAACAACTTTTATACACGAGGGGAGGAGTCAGCCGGCCGTCCTGGCGATGTAAACAAACTGAAGATAGGACTCTGAAAACTCTGAAAACATCACAGACAGTGGGACTCGGGTGTTACACCCATTGTAGACAGTCATGACTCACAGAGTTATTTTCAGAGGATATACTTGATTTATACATTTAAGTGTGAAAAATCGCATATAAAGCCTTTAAGACCGCATGTCACATCAGCAGGAGGGATTTGTAGTACATTGCAACATGGCTGCAGCTGGGAGCTAACCCCCTGACCTTACAGTTATGACTCTTCTGTTGAATCACATCCACTCTGGAGCGTGCATGTAGTCAGCTGCGCACATGATCAGTAGTTAAACTCAACAAACTTCCTGTAACACAAACAATCTTCAAAAAACAAACCAGTCCAACCCCCTCTGACTGATCTGATGCAGCGACCACAAACCGGTTGTCATGACTCTGTGAAATCTGTAGCTTCGTTGAATGTAACACATTTAAAAAAGGGTAAAAAAAAATGACACAGCTGACAGGAGGGAAGGAAAGATTTCTCGAGATCGAGCTCAATCAATGCATGAACGTTTGAGGAAACATTTCAAACTGGAAATGTGCAAGAGCAGAGAGAGAGAGCCCGAAAAGAAAAGAGAGAAAGAAAACGGAAAGAGGGTTTTTTTGTGAGGCATCCTGCGCTCCACCGCTCCTCTATGGACCGCTGGAACACACACACACACACACACACACACACACACACACACACACACACACACACACACACACACACACACACACACACACACACACACACACACACACACACACACACACACACACACACACACACACACACACACACACACACACACACACACACACACACACACACACACACACACACGCACACACGCACACACACACACACACACACACACACACACACGAACACACGAACACACGAACACACGAACACACTGGAGCATGCAGAGAGTTTGTGTTGCTTTGGACTCGAGTCGCTGCCCTCCACTGAACAAGAACACACACACACACACTAAGTCAGGAGAAAGTCCTCGTTAATCACATCGCTCACTGCAGACGGCCTGCTGTCTCTCAGGTCAAAGGTCAACCGGGGACACAGGGAGAGAGAGAAGGTGAGAGCGGGACGGAGAGAAAGAGAAAAGACTCTGCAACAAGTGTTTGGAAGACGTTAGGATGAAATCATTGTTAATCTGAATGTGAAGTTTTTACTGAGGATCCAGTGAGTAATTTTGAGGTGATGGTTAGCGTAGCTTAGCATTAAGACTTGATAGAGAGAAATACAGCTGGACGGGCCCAATCAAAAAGTGGTGCCCCGTGTGAGGAGGCTGTAGTCCTCCAGGCGGGAGGCCCGGGTTTGCATCCCTGCAGGTCATTCTCTTCGATATCAGACGTTACCCACTGCCCTGCCGCCCCCCAAAAAAAGCCCCCAAATAAAAGATAACAAGGTAAGATTCACATGAAACTTGCAAACTCCTCACATCCTCTCAGGACTGAAATGAGAGTCGACACAACGTATTCTCGTCAGTTTTTCCTTTTATTCCATTTTCCTGTTGCAGCTTTTATTAGTATTTGACTTTAATTTTCATTCATTAGTGGTTTTTTAATACATCAGTGTGTACAGTGCGTCTGTCTCAGTAAAGATCTCTGCTTACAAAAATATCAAACTAAAGGAAGAGGCGGCAGCAGAAGCAGCAGAAGCAGCAGCAGCAGCAGCAGCAGCGGCGAGGACTCTGGATACCGATGCAGTAACGCTGTCGCAGCTCCACGACCGCAGAACGCCTGAAATACTTTAAATCTAAAGTGGTGTGAGCTGACGGGACGTTTTTTTAGTGCCCACAAGTAATCACAGAATCCAAAGGAGATAATATTTCAGGTTTTATACTTGTTTTTAAATTAGGTCAGTGTTGTAGAACTCAAAATCAGTCTTGGTCTCGAGACCACTTTTTGAAGGTCTCATCTCGGAATCGAAAAGGACTTTAACCCGATCTTGTCTCGGTCTCAGACTGGGCAGAATCAGGATTTTAAATCAAGACCGGCCACTAATTGGCTATTTTTCCACATCATTCCTGTGATTAGAAGGAAAACGCCCCCTGCACACAAGATGATGATTTTTCATTTATATTTATGGTCTTGGTCTTGAATTTGTCTCGATCCCTAAATGTCTTGGTCTTGGTCTTGCCTCAGTCTTGGAGCACTCTGGTCTCGGGTATGTCTTGGTCTCGGTTAGTCTGGTCTTGACTGTAACACTAATTTAGGTCTTAAAAATCCAAGTTCTAAAATGCTCTTAGACCAAATCATAAACTATATTTTTAACTATTTATGTCATCGGGACGCTCCATGAATAAATCGACCTGCAGGAGGTGATGGGATGTGGTTGAAAATGTTTGAAAAAAATCTAGAAAACAGACTTTGAATTTAGACTTTTTCTTCCTGCTATAACTTTAAATTTAGCATGAATGTTCAGTAAAACGTGTCCAGACTCCAGACGGTGCCGTGCTGCTGCTTTAATGGCAGGAAAAACAAAACAAAACAAACAAAAACATAAAAATACAGCAAAGGCACGTTCAAAAAAAGACGGCCCGATTCCCTTAATAACACCGGAAAAATGATACACAGCTAAGGATGGAGGGAAAAAATACACACACACACACACACACACACACACACACATCTGCATAAACAAACACACACACACACAATTTAACAGAAACACACACAACATGGTGTCGCTGAATAAATCAAACATGGCAACTTATGAAATGGACAGAAGAGGAGGAAGAGTTTAGTTCCCTTCTTACACACACGCTGCAGGTTTGAATCCCTTTATAAAGCGCCCTGACGAACACACACACACACACACACACACACACACACTGCTGCAGTTATTGTTATTATTGCACCCAAGTTGAAGACAAAAGCAGAAAACAAACAAAAACAAAGAGACCCATATTAGTCCAAAGTGTAAATGTAATCGTGTGCTCAAACAAACACACACACACAGCTGGTTTGTGTGTGTGGAAGACGTAAAAAGTGTGTGTGCTCGCATTAGTACAATACTCTATACAAATTAGTCCAACCAAGCAAATGAAACACTACTCGGTTGCCAGATTGGGGGGACACTAACCCCCTCTTTAAGACCCAGGTGATCATATATTTATATATATGAGGAGTAGAAAACGCTAAAGCAACAAATCTAATATGATTAAATGGAAGAGCAGGAACGGGTTGCCATGTTTGGACAACATCCCCCTTTTTGTAAATCCCAATCACACCGCGTTTAAGAAGATGGGATTTAGTCGCCGGGATAATTAGTGTGGCCCATTCAAGTGTTAACAGGTTTAAGTGATGAAAAAAGGGTTGCCATGTATGGATTATTATCCCTCTTTATCATAACTGATGCTAACTGCAGTAGCATTCTGTTTATTAATTAGCCACCAGCATCGATTTTTTCTGAACCGTCTCCCTGAACCGGATTTCAGTGCTTTTCTTGCAGGAGAAATTAAAAACGCTACGACCGTCTGTGAGGTACATTCAATACGTTCTGTAGTTGTGCCACAGCGAGGAGAGTTTTGTGGGGTGATGGACCACAGAGGGTGTTAAAAATAATTAGACCGGATTGAGACAGATTGCAGGAAGGGAACGTGAAGCATCAAAACGCCCCAAAAGAATGTGAAATCTTGGGTTAATTAATCCGACAGAGAATCTAGAAAACACATAGAGCCATCCAATGACCCACTTCCTCTTTTATAACAGATGGTAGATTGGAGAAAAGGAAGCATGGCGACGCCAGTTCTTCCTCATAAGTTTGGATAAAACCAATAAACAAACTGAGGTTGGCATTGCCTTCAGCTGAAAAGACGACGTTCAGACTGTCAGCGTGTCCATTTGACGATGAATCCAGATAAGTGTGCCGATTGATTTTAGAAGTCTGGACTTCAGAAAAAAAACAATGTAAGAGGATTTGTATTTTATTTGAAGGTCCGGCCGCATATTGAGGTGACAAAACACGAGAGATTCCCTTAAGATGTGCATTACTCCAGACGCTCATATCGGACTCAATATCTAGGCTGAAACACGTCTGACTTCATTATAGCTGGAAGTGTTGCAACGCCAACCAACTGTGGGATTGTTTAAAGAGGGAGATAATCAATTTTTTACTTTTTCTTTGCTTGTAAGTCGGAAGACATGGCAACAGCACACACTGTTTCAGACTCTAGTGTTGAATCCAAACTAATCCATGCAGACAGGTTGGTGAAATAAACAGAGACTGGATGGGATTTAAGAACCAAGCCAAGAGGAGAGCTTCTGTTTGTTTTTGTTTTAGCAGAAATTAGGAGTAGTAGATCGGCCTGTTGTGTCGCTAAGTTGACGTCTGCTTACAGATGGTGTCGATTGTAGTTTGATAGAGGATGAATTGCGTGAAAATGTTAAGTTGTAGCCCCAGCAGTTATGCAGAAACAGCAGCTTAAATCACTCTAAGAAAGAAGTTCTGTTTTCTGAGGGCTTGTTGCAGATTTAAACTGGTTGTTCAGGGTGTTAAGAGATGACCTAAAAGGTGCTGGTTGTGGTTAATGGCGGACCAGTGGCGGTAAGGTGCAGGGATCAGGTAACGGTTTAAGGTTTTAACAGATGGATGAAGAAGATTTTGGATGGTTTTGAATAGGGGGAAGGCGGTTTGGAGGCAGGTGGCTGTCTCTAGGTGTGGTGCTGTGCGATGAGGTTGCGTAGCTGCTTGATGACGGTGTCGATGAGTCTCTGTCTGTCTCGGTCCGTCTTCCTGAACTGTGCGAACATGTTGTTCTTTCTGCTCGTCTCTCTCATCCTGAGGGAAACGAGAACGAGAAGGGGGATGGAGGGAGAAGAAGAAGAGAAAGTGAAGGAGTGAATGCATCATTGCTTGATTGCTATAAGTCCACCACTATGCACTGCAGAAGAAAACACACTCAAGTGCACAACAGTCCGAGCATGCTCAGTAGAGACACCACATGTCGCTGATACAGTCACCTGTCAAAGAAGAAAAAGTGCGTTCCAGCTCATGGGGTTTGGTCTGTGTGTTAAGTTCTAATGTGTCACATGAGACGGTGTGTGTTTGGTAGCAGAACGCTGGACCGCTATGGACCTCCAGGAAGTTCAGGGGGACCAGCGGAGCAGACAAGCCCCAGCAGGGTGCATCCTCCTGGGCACAGAAAAGGACCACCGGGCCTGGTCCCCCTCTGGAGGTCCGGAGACAAAATACTGACCGGGATTAAGGAAGGTCAACCGGACTGTACCGAACAATGGGCGCAATCATGTGACTCTGTGTGTGCGAACCAGGTCATTTCCTCTTTCTTTTATAAATACGTTTTAGTAATTGACATGCTAAAATCTGCAATCACTCACACACACGACGCAATCGATACTCACGGCTTTAAAAACCTGTCAAACATGACGGAGAGGAGACAGATATGAGCACATGACATGGAGGTTAAGGTGGAGTTGTTCTAATAGGACAGCAGATAAGGATGATTTTTAAACAATTAGCTAATGTCTGGATTCATTATTTGTGAAGATTTTTGTCTTTAATGGTTGAAAAGAAACAAATCAGGAATCTAAGAGCAGATGGAAGAAAGAAAAACACCAAAATGTGAGGATGAATAAAGCATTTCTTACTTCTCCAGCAGGGCCAGTGCGCTGTGTGGGTTCACTCTCAGGTATTTACAGGTGGGTTTACCGTAGTCAGCCAGGTAGGTCGACCAATCCCACTGCGTGAACAGATCCAGCAACTAGAGAAAGAAAGACAGATGGCAAGAGATGACTGACAAGCTGAAGGCTCAAAGAAACACCTTTAATTGTTGGAAAATTATCTCTAAAGCAAAAACACCTGCTGAGCAAGACCAGCAATCAGATTTGGTACCCAGTTAGAAACCAGGAGCATATGAACTTATTACATCCTGTGCACATTTAGTGGGAAGTGAGAAAAATGTTTCTCTTACAGGTAAGTTATGATGTGTGAATCTGGAAATGGTTTAGTAGCTATCAATTTTAAAATATTAGAACAGCAGTATGCTACCTACAGTTAGCCTCAAGGTTAGAGTTTAGCATTACTTTACAACACTGACTCTCTCATTGGCTATTGTGGTCCTGATAGGAAAGTAAAGACGTAATTGTTGCATCGCATTTCACTGTTTTGCAAATATTGTTTTTATATTTTATTATTCTCCATAACCCATCTAAACATCTAAACATCTAGGCATCACCGGAACAGCTCTCGTCTGATTTCAATCCAACTTTTCAAACAGTAAACTGTCTGTCACCATCGCAAACTCACGCTCGCCTAGAGCCAAAGCCAAATATGGTGTCCCACAAGGCTCCGTGCTCGGACACCTCCTCTTTATCATTTACTATGCTGGCCCCTTCGGTCAGCTCGACCGCAATAACGTCTCAATTTCCACTCGTACGCCGATGACACACAGCTCTACTCGCAATAAATGTTTCTCTGAAGGGGTGAATCAGCCAAAAACTTCAGTAGTCTTTCAAAGATTTACATACAAACTCGCAGTGTAATCCGGATGTTTATGTCAAACGTCACCGTAACATTTAACAGATGATCAGCTGACTGATCTTTTAAAAAAAAAAAATCTACTGGATTGCTCAACCTCTGGGATTCTTTCAAGTGGACAAATTCAGGTAAACAAACAGGAAAATGTGCAACAACAGAGAGAAACAGAAGGGCGCAGGAGTCGAGGAAAGAAGGAGAGAAGGGGACTGAGACTGAAGGAGAGTGGGGGGGGGGGGTGAAGTCTTCCTTTAAATGACCTGCATTTTAAACTGTTGCATAACCTGCTGCTGCCCTGCTGAACTCAACCTAACACACACATATATATATATATATATATGTAAACACACACACACAGGCAGGCAAACCTGTAAGCCAGCAGACACACACACACACACACACACACACACACACACACACATATGTATATGAGCAGGGAGCCCCAGTGAACTCTGGGTAACACCAAACACACACAGATCCAGAGAGAGAAACCATATGTGAGCGAGGGATGAGAGAAGAGGAGAGGGAGGGAGGGAGAGCAAAACCACATGTGGGGGAGAAAATGAGAGAGTAAAGATGGAAGGAGACACAGATGGAGAAAAATGAATAAAAGAAACAGAGAGAGAGAGAGAGAGAGAGAGAGAGAGAGAAGGAGGGGCAGGTAAAGATGGAGGGATAAGAGATTTAAAAGAAAGAGGTGGACGAGTGTTTGGAGATGAAAGAGTCGAAGGAGGACAGAAGATAAGAGTGTCACGGCTGCTAAGTTCAGACGGGAAACAAGGGATATTATTCTCTGCAGAAAGTTGAATAAATAAACATATACCTCCATTATTGACATTCCTGGATTGCACTAATCTCGATTCAACAGTTTGATGCCGAATTTTGTCCTTAGCCGTTTCCGACTGCAGTTTCAAGCCGCGTTAATCACGCCTCCTGTGATGTTTACGCTGTAAGCACGTTATGAAAAGTCGATGCAGCCTTTACACATTCTGCATCACAACACAGAAGTCAAAGAGCTAAAGGAATAAAAGCTCTTGTTCACACAGTTCCAGGGTGAAGAGGTCACAGCTTTTACCTGACTTCACCTCAATCCGAGCGCTTCATGAAAACAGGAAGTCTCCTGAATACGTTCACCTCACTGTTGAGTTATTCAAACTTCCTCTCAGTCGGACTTACAAGACCGACGGCTGATTTGCACTTCCTGATCTCTTCCTCCCTCCCTCCCTCCCTCCTTCTTCCCACACTTCTCTTCCTCCCTCTGCTTCTGTATTCACCTCTCTCTCTCGCTCTCTCTCCTTTGTCCCTGAACTCACCCTCGCACGGCCGAAGTTTGACCCGCTAATCTTCCCAAATAAACAAGTTCAGACACAAACTTCGGGCACACGGGCTGCTTGAAAACACACAAACAGGTACAAATGAAGACACTTACATAAAGAATAAATGTCACCCGGCTGTGAGGTTATGTGAACCGATCCCGTCTCTTAATTAGATACAGACACATGGGAAAGTGTGTGTGTGTGTGTGTGTGTGTGTGTGTGTGTGAGGTAGAATCAAGGTGACGCCATGTCTGATAAAAGAAGATACAGTAGCTGCAGCCATGACAATCTGTGTCAACACACACCCAGATATGATGAGGTCTGCAGCCAGATTGTATTCAACACACACACACACACACACACACACACACACACACACACACACACACACACACACACACACACACACACACACACACACACACACACACACACACACACACACACACACACACACACACACACACACACACAACAACATCTCCTTCTTTCAGTCTTTTCTCTTGAATTTGTCTTTTGTGGTTCAAAATAGACAAAAACAAGATTCTCAGGAGGGATGAAGGTGAACGAGGAAAGAGGAAAAGGAGTGAAGGAAAGGAGACGAGGAGGAGAATTAAAAGGAATTTAGGTGTGAGTATGGGGGAGGAAGAGGAGGCATTTCGAAGACGAGAAAGAAGGAAGGAAGGACACAAGGAGTGTTGTAGAGAAAGTAAGGAGACGAGGAATTAAAGAGGATAGGAGACGAGAGGAAGGAAATGGGAAAAGACAAAAAAAAAGGAAAGGGGAGAAGGTGGCGTAAGGAGGAGACGAGATGAGGAGAGACAAAAAGGAGGAGAAGAAGGGTTGAAACAAGGAAAGGATGGAGGAATATGAAAGGAGAGGAGACGGGAAAGATGAAGGGTTGGGGTGGAAGAGAAAAGAGGAAAACATGAGTTAAGTTTGGGACAAAAAAAAGGAAGAAGACATTTTAAAAAGGAGGGAAGGAAAGGAGAAGAGATGAGGAAAGGGGAGAGGTAAGACGACGAACAGAGGGCAACAAGGACAAAAAAAAAAGAGATCCAGGGGCGGCGAAGGAGAGGAGAAGAGGAAACAAAGTGATGAGGCAGAAAGTAATGGAGATGAGGAGAAACAGGAGAAGATGGAGGGAACAAGGAGATGATTATAGGCAGAGAAAATGAGGAAACAGGGACGTGGAGATGAAATAAATGAAGAGGGGAGGAGGGGAAGAAAGGGTCGTAAAGTTGAGGGTGAGAATGAGAAAGCAACAAAGGGGGTGAAAATGAAGAGGAGGAGGAGAGAGAGATAAAAAGACGAGGAGAAAAAAGGATGCTGGGAAGAAATTGAGAAAGGTACAGGGGGAAGGAGGTAGGGAGAAAGGGAAAGGAAGGAGAGGAGGAAACAGGTAAGGAAGGAACATAAGGGGAGATGGGGATAAAGGGTTCCAGAGTTCAGAGGAGAAGAGAGATGAGAGGAAAAAGGAGGAGAGGAAGAAGAATGAGGAGAGGTGGAGAAAGGGATGGGGAGGAGAGGAGAGGAGAGGTAAGGAGGTGAGGGGAGAGGAGAGGAGAGGAGAGGTGGAGAAAGGGAAGGAGAGAAGACGAGGGGAGAGAGGAGAGGAGAGGTAAGGAGGTGAGGGGACATGAGAGGAAAAAAACGAGGAGACAGGAAGAAGAAAAGAAAAAGAGCAGAGAAAATCGAGGAGAAGAGGGAAAGAAAAGAGGAGACAAGGATAGAGGAGAGGAGCACGGCGAGTTTGGGTGAACTTGAGGTCAGTAGGTAAGTTTGGAGGGAACGAGGGAGGGAGGGAGGAGGGGTGAGGGAGGGCAAAAGCAGTAGGAAAAGTGAAACAAGACGGGAGGACAGAAGGGAGGAGGAGGAGGAGGAGGAGGAGGAGGGGGCGGGACAGATAAGACGGATGAAAATGGAAAAGAGAAGAAGAAGGAGAAGAAGAGTGTGACTCGTTCCAAAAAAACGAGCCACACGCGAGCCAGCAGGTCCTCCTGGCACACACACACCTGACCCCCGATTCACCCTAAACACACACACACACACACACACACACACAGAGAGAGACACACACACACACGGGGAGAAAACGGCAGGTCTCTCTCTTCACCTCTCGCTGAACTTCTCCCTCCGTCTCGCTCCCCCTCTCTCACCTCGCCGTGACCTCCCCAGCGCTATCGCTCCTGTCTACACACACACACACACACACACACACACACACACACACACACACACACACACACACACACACACACACACACACACACACACACACACACACACACACACACACACACACACACACACACACACACACACACACACACACACACACACACACACACACACACACACACACACACACACACACACACACACAGAGATTATTGCTTCCTCTTATTCTTCTGCGTGGGGGGAGCAGAAAAACAAAGTGACATGTTCTCCTCACTTTTCTTGTTTGTTTTCTCTCATTTCTCCTCCGCTAATGGGCTTCTCTCCCTCCTCCTCCCCCTCCTCCTTTTTTTGCTTCTTCACTTTCTCTCTCTCAACCTCCTACTTTTTCCTTTACTCAATTTGCCTCCATCTTTTTCCCCCCATTCTCTCCTTTCCCCTCCCTCTCTGCACTCCACCTCCAGCTCTCTCCTCTTTCACTTCTCGTCCTCTTCTACCTGCTTCTTCCTCTCCTTTCCTTCTCCCTTATTTTCCTCCTCTTGTCTCTCCATTCTTCCTCTACGAACTGAACTTCTCTCCCCTCACCCTTGCATCCTTCCTCCCTTCATACCTGCTCTCTCGTCTCCTTTCCTTCACTCTTTTCCTCCTCCCGTCCCCTCCTTCCTTTACATCCACCTGTACTTTTCTGTCTCCTTGTGTCCTTCCCTTTTTCCTCCACTCCTCTTCATCCTCTATTCTAATTGTATGTCCCCTTGTGTCCTTTCCTTTCTTCATTTGGTAATCACCTTCTTTCTCTCCCCCGTTTCTTTTTCCCCCAATACTATCTTCCTCCCTTCATCTTACATTTTCACATCTTCTCTCTCTTCCACAGATCTCCTTTCTCGTCCTGATTCATACGTCCCTTCTTTCCTACTTCATCCTCCTCTTCTCCCTACAGCTGTCCTCTCTTTTACCTCTCCTTCCTCCTTTCTTCAACTCAGCTTCCAGGTTTTTTTTTTTCCTAAATTCTGTTCCTCTCAATCTGAACTTATTTCCCCCCTTAGTCTCCACTTCTTCTCCATCTTTCACCGTCCCCCATCCCTCCTCCTCTCCAAATCAACTTCAGTCCTTATTGTGCATCCACACCTCTCCTCTAGTCCCCCCTTCCCCTCCCTTCCTCCTCTTCCTCCTCCTCCTCCTCCTCTTCCTCCTAAGTGTTTAGCAGACTTGTTAATAGTTATTCCGGCTGTAGTCAGGATTTATTTGTTTTGGACCGTCAGGGAATTGCCGTGTTCCCAGTTGCCTAATGGCTGTAAGTCAGGGTCACCCACAATACATCATGTTTACACTCTGCAGAAGCACACACACTCACACACACACACACACACACACACACACTCACTCACACACACGTTGTGATTATGTAATGTTGCTGCTATGAGGGTAAGACACACTGCGAAATCGAAGGTTCATAATTCAAGCCGCTGCAGAGTCACTTCGTCTCCTCTCCCTCGCCGCTCTCCCAGCTGTCCGTCTCCCTCTAAATCTGACAGGCAGGAGGTCAAAGGTCACTAAAAGCAGGGAAAGTGGGTTTCGACTTTTTATCACGGGAAAGCAGCCATGTTGGCACCCGTCCATCTCAGTGGTCTGGTCTTTCCAAAAAAAAAAAGCACCATCCATCCATCCATCCATCATCATCCATCCATTTCTCTAAAGCACTCTACAGAAATGTTTTCTTTACGACGGCCAAGTCAGTAAAAGTCTCCTTATAGAGAACAAACCATATGACGTATTTTTGTAGGCCAACCCGGAAGTAGCATCGCCATGGGGGTCTAACGAGAATCCTCCTCTGGGATGTTTTCATTGGATTTTGGATCATTGCAGAAAATAATCTCTGTGTCAAACACACGTTTCTGAAGCGTAGGCGTTTTGTTCAGCAGGATAATCTTCACAGATGAACGCCATTTTTATGACGTTTGAAGCGTTAATGCGGCCGACAGAAGTAAAAAGCTAACGTTATGCTACAAGCTAACTACACCCCGGTCGGATGATCGTGACGTCACTAGCGTTACGCTTCAGACGATCGATAAACTAATCCACATAGCTTAATAAATAGTTTACTAACATAATATTCACCTGAACCTAAAGATTAAACTTACAGGAGACATCTCCGACTAGTGAGAGAGTTCCCGCCCTCTGTGTCCGGCGTGATGACGTTTAATGTCCCCGACGACCGCTGTAGTCACATTTAGCCACTTGTTAGCAACCGCCTTTTTAAAGACGAGTAAAAACTTCAAACTTCACAAGTGGAGGTATTACCTAACGTAGTTTATGTGGTCTAACAAAACACCAACATCTCTTCAGCTCGTGTTAACCACAGACCTTATTTCAGGCGTCTAACCACAAACACATTCAAAATCCCCCGTTGACTTTTAGACGTTAGACCCCATGGCGCTCAAATGCTAACTTACTTCCTGGTTTTAGGACTCGTTCCTGTGGCGCTCTATTTGGTACTAAGATTATTCACAACTGGAAGGTGAAGTAGTGGACAACCACTGGACGCTTATTTAAGAGGTTGAGTCTGTTTTTATCTTCGGGGGAGGGGGCAGATTTCCAGATCCACTAGGGTTCCAGTCTTCTATTTTGGACCCGTAAAGCCCTCTAGTTGGATGCATTTACCCAAGCAGGTCGTTCTTCTTCTTCTTGGATCATGAAAGAGAAGGAACTCCCTCGGTATTCAAAAAGAATTGGAACAAAATTGGACATCCACCTTCCACCACTTGCTTTCAGAAACAGAGAAAGGGATTCTGACAGAACGTGAAAAGTTTGGTTTGACACTCGTCTGTCGTTAGCCAACTTTTCTTCTCTCCCATCACATGACCAACATCTCAAAATCAGAGTTCATAGGTCACCGCCTGCACGTATAGACCATCCTGACACCTGACAGGCAAACGTTTTACTGGCTTTCCATCTGGACTGTGTTTCATGTCAAAAACGCGAGAGAAAAAAAAAGGAGGGAAATGTCTTTGAGGCGGAAAGTATGGACGGAGTATCTTGACACCTGTCAATCACAGCCGTCATCTCAAGTCTCCTAAAAGCAGAGAAAGTGGTTTTCAAGTTTTATCAGAAGCTCTCAAAGCTGTCCTTCCTTTGTCCTTGCTCATATCTCTATCCAGCCATCAGTTTTTTTTCCCTCCAGGTTTCAGGGTTAAAAGGTCACTAAAGATGGTCGTCTATAGGACGCCCGCCTTCCAGTGGTCGGTTAAAATGTTTCACGCAAAATCATTTCTGAGACATGGAGAAAACGGAAAACCAAGAAAGTACTCAAATTTAGTGCCGCTACAAAAAATCTTCTCACATAAAACTTCCAGCGTTTTTTATTTGACATGTTTCCTTTGATGCTTTCAGGAATTATTTGAGATATTCTGAGATCTTCTGATCCCGTCCGGTCGTTGATGTTTTCTACACATTACTCCCATCTCATGTGAGAAAGTCCAGTGAAACAAAAATCAGGAGTCTGTCTGACAACCTTCCCCGAAAAAAAAAAGGATTTTACACTTAACCCCAGTGAGCCCTCTTAACCTCTGAAAGCCACGAGGTCAGAGGTCAGATTCAAAGGGTTATCGGTCAGCGCTGTCGGGGCTACTGGAGAACACAATACTTACTGTCGACTTTCACTAAAACTCAACACAACTTTTTTTTACACACTCTCTCGTCTGTATTCCAACATTTTCTAAAAACTAAACAAGGATCTGTCAAACCTTTTTGAAATCTGCACCCTGCAGCTTGGAGCGTATCCCTCCATCATCTAAAGCTACGACTGAAAATGGAGTACGCTTGGATTGTTATCGCTTTTCAACAGGGATCTAATTTTTTTCCTTTCTCAGTGGAGCGCCAAGAATTAAATTAAAACCAAAAGCTTGTATCTTTGTACATCTGCCTGTGGCCTTGATTCCTTACAGACGCAGCGCTCGGCTGCCAGCGACCACAACATACAGCACAACCTCCACTGTGATACTCCTTCTACGTACAGACTGTGCTTTTATTAATCCACTGTGGGCCCGTCGCTCGTCATGTGTGGGGTAATAAAACACAGCAGAGAGGTAGATAAAATCACAATGCTTTATCGCTCCCTGAAGGGGGAGTTATCCCCTACATGGAGAGGTTAGAGGTCAGCGTCAGAACAGCAGCAACAGGAGCCATTTCTTATGGATCTGAACTCCAGACATTGATCAAAAAGGACATATCCAAATCTGGTGCACTTACAGTAAGGCATACGTTGTTGGTGACTCGTCTATTCTGAGAAGCAGTGAAAATGAATTAGACCTAGAGGCTAGGAAAAGGACAGAATTACAGTTCAGTTTACCAAGTTACTCTTTCTCAGTCACCTCCAGAATTCGGGGTGATAGTAGGTCTGGCTCGGTACCCGACTATTTTGGTGAACTCAAGGAAGAGCAAGAACAGAAAGTTGCAGTCGTTTTACGTCTCAACTAGAGGCGGGCAAAAAAATCGATGTATGTAAAAATTGAGATTCTTCTCTTCTAAGATTTAAAATCAATTCATAATTTCCAAAAATCGATTGTTTTTTGATTTTTTTGATTTTTGGCTAATCAGTCACTCCCTGCTAAGTGCTAAGTGCTAAGGCTAGCTCTTTCACTCCAAATGCTAAAAAAGAGCAACAAGAAATTCAGTCAGTCTCACAGATGACTGGAGTAGATCCTGACGTATGACTTTGAATCATGAATCCAGAATCGTTTTGAATCGAAATCGAATCGTGAGACACCCAAAGATTCCCAGCCCTAGTCTCAACCCTAATATAGGGACGACCACTGGGCCACAGCTGCCCCATTGGGAGTAAGACTGGGAAGATGGCGCATAAAGGAGAACGTAAGGGACGAGCAGAAGAAGATTTCTTGCTTCTCAGGTTGATAAATGGACTTCCACCAATGGCAGGGGACAGTGACACATCTGGACCTGAAGTCCTTCATCTCTATCTGCTGGTTACACTGGAAGACCCCAAAAGTTGGCCACCGCTCCTACAGTCTACAACATCTCCAAACATCAGCCAATGGGTTCCAAGTTCCTTGTTAATTGTTCAGCACCAAAACACCAAGTCAAATTCATAACCCTAACCCCGATTCTGATTGCCCTTCAAAGTCCACTGAGACAATGATGTCCCCGCCCCTTCTATACAATATATCACAGGCACGACTTGAGGACTGTTGGCTGGAGGCTTTACACCACTGTCCAATAACTGCCCTGAAACAGAACCCACTTGCACTTCTCGTGGGTCATTAGGGAGGATTCAGTCTTTACTGTTACCAGTGACTCTGTGAGCCGGTTAAGATAAAGCAAGAAAACGACCAGATTTTTTAGCTGTTATGGACTCGATTTTTATTTCCTATGGATCTCAAGTGTCATTTTTATACTACTCTTGAATCTAAGTTTGGACAATCCTAAGAAACAGGATAAAAAGCGACCCAGCGTCGTTTGACAGGAGTGACTTAAACGGCTCCTCAATTACCTTCTTGCATCTTCATGTCACAGGCGTTTCCCTCTGAACTCTAAGCCACCTCGCTTATATAAAGTAACTAATGTTCTCCTTCCTCTGCTTGTCCCTTACTTTCTCCTTTATCTGCCCTACTCCCAATCTCACCTCCCTCCCCCGCTCCCCTAGCAGTGACAGAGAAAGTTGTGTGACCCTTAAAAAAAAAAAAAAAGTGACAGGGCTAAAATGGAATGAGTGCGGGAAGAAAAAAAAACCCAACAAAACCGAGAGAAGAGTGCCGGGTGGTTCACCCAGGGGTCTCTGCTGT
>NC_083634.1:18995638-19003138 GCF_963584025.1 Labrus mixtus | reverse complement strand
GTGAGGTAATGGTTGGGACACACACCATTTCAGACACACTCATAACATAAAATGTGTGTGTGTGTGTGTGTGTGTGTGTGTGTGTGTGAAGGAAAACTGAGCAGTGAAATTAAGTCATTCTAGGACAGAGATGTGTGCAGTTGGAAGATAAAAACGACAGATGGCGTTGAGAGTGAACGCCAGATAGCACTCGTGAAAACGTTACAGAGCAATATGGACGATATGACAGAAAGAAGGGGAAAGGTGACGAATGTAGAAAACGAGGAAATAAAATGAGAAAAACAAGAAAGAAATGGAAAAAGGAAAGATAGACGAAAAAAGAAACCAAAGATGGAGGCAGGTGTAGAAGAGGAGAGGAGAGATAAGAGGAGAGAAAAGAGGAGAGGAGAGATAAGAGGAGAGAAAAGAGGAGAAGAATGTGAGATTGAGAACAGGAGAAATTTGAGGAGAGGAGGAAGGGAGAAAGGGGAAGAGAGGAAAGGAGAGAGGAGAGGAGAGGAGAGGAGAGGAGAGGAGAGGAAAAGAGGAGAGGAGAGGAGAAGAAAAGAGGAGAGGAGAAAGGAGGAGAGGAGAGAGGAGAGAGGAGGAGAGGAGAGGAGAGGAGAGGAAAGGAGAGGAAAAGAGGAGAGGAGAGGAAAAGAGAGGAAAAGAGGAGAGGAGAGGAAAAGAGAGGAAAGAGGAGAGGAGAGGAGAGGAGACAAATAGAGAGGAAAAGAGGAGAGGAGAGGAGACGAATAGAGAGGAAAAGAGGAAAAGAGGAGAGGAGAGGAGAAGAGAGGAAAAGAGGAGAGGAGAGGAGACAAATAGAGAGGAAAAGAGGAGAGGAGAGGAAGAGAGGAGAGGAGAGGAGACAAATAGAGAGGAAAAGAGGAGAGGAGGAGAGGAGAGGAGAAGAGAGAAGAGGAGAGGAGAGGAGAGGAGGAGAGGAGAGGAAAAGAGAACATTTAGGAGAGGAGGGGGAAGGGAAGGGAGGAGAGAAGTAAGCTGAGGAGTTGAGGAGTCGAGGAAAGGAGGGAAATGATAAGAGGAGGATGGGATTAAGGAGAGGTAATGAGAGGAGAGGACAGATGGCGAGGGGAGGGGAAGAAATGATTGAGAAGAGAAAACATGAAATGAAGTAGAGAAGAAATAGGGAAACAGGGTGGGGGGATTGAGGAAAGGAGACGAGAGGAGACAATGAAGGGAGAAAAGCTAGGAGAGGAAAGGAAAGGAAAGGGGGAGGATAGGGAGATTTTGAAAAAGAGGGGAAGAGAAATTGAGGAGAGAGGTGAGAAAAGGAGAGCAGAGGAGTTGAAATGGGAAGGGGAGAAGAGGAAAGAAGATGAAAGGAAAGGAGGAGAGGAAGGAGGAGACAGGAAAGGAGTTTTAGAAAAGAGGAGAAGAAGAAAGACGTAAACATTTGGGGAGAGAAGAAGAAAAATGAAAGATGTCAGAAAAGAAAGAAAGAAAGAAAAGAGTTAAAGTTCAGAGACGACGTGATGAATGGATGGAATCTGAGTGTCTGTGGTCAACCAGAGGAACGAACCAAGACACACACACACACACACACACACACACACACACACACACACACACACACACACACACACACACACACACACACACACACACACACACACACACACACACACACACACACACACACACACACACACACACACACACACACACACACACACACACACACACACACACACACACACACACACACACACACAGAAGGTGGAAGAATGCATGACTGGCGTACGAACGAGTAGAGAAGGGGATGAGATGAACTCTACTGTTGCAAGTTTTCTAGAGGGGGGGGGGGGACGCCACTCCTCAACACACACACACACACACACACACACACACACACACAACACACACACACCACTAAGGCCAGCCAAAGGTTCGAAGTAACCACAGACTTCTGAATGTTCTAAATATAGGGACGATTGATAGGATCTGTGGAAAAGGGCAGCCAAGGGATTGCACACACTAACCCACACACACCAACACACCAATTGACACGCACACACATGCACACACACACACGCACACACACGCACACACTAACACAATCGGCCTCCCTCACCCACTAACTTATTTAGCAATCACAGAGAACAGCAGAAAGATGCTGACAGCTCAGATACGCTTCGAACAGCGAGTAAGTCTTTTTTTCTACACGGACTGAAACTGTAATAAATAAATAATTACATTTCTGAGTTTTTGTTGTTAGTTACTCTTAGAACGGGAAAAAGCAGAACAGATTCCAGGCTGAAGGTGCAGAATACAGAATCGAGGTCCTGAGAACCCAAAGAATACTGTCCGGTACTTTTCTGCATGATGCAAACACAGGTAAGAGTGGAAGCAGACCAGCCCCTTATATAAAGTGAAGTTGTACCGGTGAATAAATACTAAATAAAAGTGGTCCTAATACAGAGCCCTGCGGGATCTCTCTGTACTCTCCGCGCAGCCTGTTTTCCTACATACTAATAAAGCTTGCTTCATTTGGAAATGGCCCACACGAGTCGGACTGTAAACACAACCAGAACACTTCTGATGCCAAGATATCGTCCTGCATCGACACATGCTTGATTTATATTCAGATATTCGCTTTTAGAGACGCACGCATCAGGTCATTTTTTGACCAATGAAGGTATTGCAGGTCTCTTAAGGTTCCTCTTGCCGTAGGAGAGAACCTTCTTTAAAGCAGAAGCTACTTGCCATGAACCACACTGGTTCCCAGACCTTAAAGGGTTAGGATTCTCCAACAGTTAGAACGACCATGAAAAAGTTCCTCCCGTTCAAAAACGCCCATCGAGGGTGGAAACAACAAAAACATGAATGTGAACTCGTTACACACAAATATGATTTTGTTACATGCTGCGCTTCACAAACTTCTCAGAGACAAATCATGTTTTCATCTCGCTCTGTGTGCGCTGTGGGTGTCCATCCAAGTATCTCAAAGTGTGTGTGCGTCTCTGAATGTGTGTGTGTGTGTCCTCGGGGAACTCCTGTCTCGGCCCTGTCCCAGGACCCCAGAACTTTCCAGAACACCGGGACCAGGGCACACAACAAACGGCCCCGTCAGCGTGATTTATCGGCCATTCACCCGCCAGATCAATCTCACACACACACACACTCATGAACACACACACACACTCCACAAAGACGCGCACGATCCAAAAAAGCGCGTATGACATGAAAAATGAAAAATTTACCTGAAAGAATGCCGATTCTCACGCACACAAAAAGATGCGCTCGGGGCAGATGTGTACGCACAGAAATCACGTCATGAAAGCGCGTTTAGGGGCGGGAGGAATTTCTTTTGATACGATTAGAATGGTGACACAAAAAACAATGGATGAGAGGCCGACAGAGACGGAAAAAAAAAAGGAGCTGAAAGAGTCAAAAAGGAGCGAAGGAGTCAACGTCTTCTGATCGGTGAAGAAGACGAGGGGGAGGAGGAGATGATGAAGCAGGGATTGGGGAGGGCGAGGAAAGGGGTTTTTTGAAGTAAACATCGATGCCGGATGAATGCAATTTTTTTCTTTTCTCCTTCTCCCCATCTTCCCCCCTTTTCCTTCTCCTCCTCCGAGCGGGAGAACAAGAGGCACTGCATCATCCCGACAGGCGCAGAAAGAGAAGAGAGGAGGAGAGAAAGAGGGATTGTGACGGACGGATAAAGGGCTATCCGTCTCTGTCTGTCACCTCATTCATCGTCCCCTGCTCCGTCCTGCCGGCCCATCCGTCATCCGCTGTCACACACACACACACACTTTCTGAGCTACTTTCACACACTCCACAACAACTACGACAAACACACACACACATCAAAGACGGGCAAGAGGACACACAAACTTTGCTTCGCTCTCCGCCCTGTTTCACACAATCGCAGCAATGACACACACACACACACACACACACACACACACACACACACACACACACACAAACACAACGCTCAGTTTCACACAAACACACACACACACACAAACACACACACACACACACACACACACAAACACAACACTCAGTTTCACACAAACACACACACATTTTCACAACACTGAAACGAGCAAGCGTGTTCATAGACACGACCGACTTTCACAGCAACGACGACCATCAGCCAGAAAGCCACACAAACTTTCGCTTTGACTCTTCGCCCTGTTGTCACAACGATGGACACGCACGCACGCACGCACACACATAAACACATACACACGCACACACACACACTGTGGCAAGTTTCACACATTCAATATCGATGGAGGACACACACACACACACCAAACTCTGCAAACATAGGTTCGCTCACACACACTTAATAGGCTCTTTGGTGACTAAACACTTTTTCCATAAAGTTGAACTAAACTAACGCGCACACACACACACACACACACGCGTGCGCACAAACGACGTGCACGCACACACACTCCGCCCGACATCCTGCACACAGCGGAGCTGTCCAGTTCTGTCCCTCCTCCGACTGGTTCTGCTCCGGTTTTCCCAGGACCCCGAAACAAGACGCCTCAGCACACAGCCGGGCCCGCTTCCTGCACTGAACTGGTGCTCAACATCAGGTCGGAGGACCCCGAGTCGCTCATAGAGTTTAGAGATGACTCCCTTATTTGAATTATTTTGGTATAAGCACCTTTAAAGGAAGAATGTGCGACATTTTACAGAAATCCAGTCTCTCCTGTGTAAATGTGTCTCTGAGTCATGACTGTCTACAATGAGTGAGAAGCTCGAGTCCCGCTGGCTGTGTTGTTGTCAGAGTCGTGTTTACATGGACGGGACTTTTCTGCATGATGCAAACACAGATATAGAGTGGAAGCAGACTGAGAATTGCCCCTTATATAAAGTGAAGTTGTACCAGTGAATAAATACTAAATAAAAGTGGTCCTAATACAGAGCCCTGCGGGATCTTTCTGTACTCTCCGCGCAGCCTGTTTTCCTACACACTAATAAAGCTTGCTTCATTGGGAAATGGCCCACACGAGTCAGACTGTAAACACAACCAGAACTGTGTTGTTGTCAGAGCCGTGTTTACATGGACGGGACGGCCGGCTCCTCCCCTTGTGTATAAAAGCTGTTTTAGTCAAGAACTAGAGAGAAGAAGAAGAACATACTCACTGATTATTTGAAGGTCATTCAAGCTTTTTTAGATCACGACCATTCTGTGTCAATTTATGTGCAATATGAAGCTACGAGCTAACTAAAGAGTGCTAACATTAGCATGCTAACACAACAATGTAGGAACCAGGCAATTGCAGATCGAGCAAAGGACATTTTTGTCTGCTGCTTGCGCTTAATTATGAACTGAATAACTCCTTCATGAGAACGCGAGTGGAGGGGGGTTGGAGGTGTGTCGCTGGAGGAGAGCGGAGGAGGTGTGGCCAAACAGCAGTTTGTTTTGGTTTCATGCTGGAGCTCAAGGCCGACATCTACTGGATCAAAAAGTTGCACATTCCTTTAGATAAAGTCAGTATTGGATCTTTGAAATCTGTTTTGTTTCTTATTTTTTGGTCAACGATCTTGTCTACCTGGAGATAACATTTTCAGAGTTTAGACAGAAAAGACAAACAACAGATGGCGAGGTTGAATGTGAAAAGAAGAAATAAAAAAATGGAAATGATTCGGTGTGAGAGTTTGAACTGTGTAAGTCTTGACTGACGGGTGAAACGTCGTCAGACTGATGGAGGCGGCGTGTTGTTGGAGAATTTGAAAGATTGATTTAAAGAACAAAACAAAATCAGAAAACGAAGAAGACGAGGAAAAAGGCATTAGAGGAGAAGGAGGAGGTGGACGACGTGGGGGGGAGGGGAGGATGCGAGGATGGATGAAAAGGACGAAGGGGGAGGAGGAGGGTGAGGAGGGAGATAGTGGAGCGAGAGAGAGAGAGAGAAAACGAAGGAGAGAGGACCACGAGGGAGACAAAGACCTACTTGTCTCAAGTCACTGAAGGCCAGAAGCAACGTGTCACCCTGGAAGCCTGCGACCGGGCCGGCTCTGGCAAAACCTGTGGGAAAATACAAACCCGCCTCCTACCCTCCCAACCTCCTACCCCCCCCTCCTCCCCCCCCCCCCCCCTCGGTCCTCCCCCGGAGAGAGGGAAGAGAGGAGGAGGAGGAGGAGGAGGAGGTGGAGGAGGAGGAGGAGGCGAGAAGAAGAGGGTGAAAAAACAGAATAATAAAAGACCTGGTTGGATTCGCTATGCATCGGGATAGATTGGCAGACAAATGACAGCCAGGGGGGAGGAGGAGGGGGGGGAAGAGGGGGGGGAGGGGGGTGTTAGAGTCATGTCGCTGGGTCTTGTTGAGCAGGAAAAAAAAACGGTGTGTGTGTTAGCACTTTAGTGTGTGTCAACGCAAAGGTTTTTGTTGTGTTTTAGATGTAGGTGGTGCTGAATATGTGTGTGTGTGTGTGTGTGTGTGTGTGTGTGTGTGTGTGTGATATGTCGGCTTGTCAACAGTGTGTGTGTGTGTGTTTATTTGTTGTTTGTACAGCGAGTTTTTTTTTTTCGGCCCCATGTTTGGGAACAGTTGAGGACTGTTGGGTTTTGAACCCAGGGTCACGCCTGTTTGTAAGTGTGTTTGTGTGTAAAAAAATGTGTGTGTGTTTGTGTCGGGGTCGTACGGAGTGTGAGCCGGGGTCTTGGCGTCAGTTGGCCCCCGTAAACAAGCCGGCTGGTATTCCAAAGCGAGGGGAAACGAGAGAAAAGAGGAGCGAGAGCGGGCCCTGTGGCTAATCTCTTTCACCTCAGGACACACACACACACACACACACACACGCACGCACGCACGCACGCACGCACGCACGCACACACACACACACACAGCACGCATTACACGCCTGCCATCTTCAGTGACCCCCGTGAGACACACACACACACAGCAGGCGGCTAAGCTAACCTTTGACCCCGTTCCACCACACCTCCTCGAGCTACCTGCTCACCATCATCTCTTCACCTCCACCTGCTCTCTCTCTCTCTCTCTCTCTCTCTAGAAACGTTCCACACACCTCGATGAGACTTTACAGAAATGACCCACAGGAGCTCTTTCATTTTGATCCGTCGACGTTTGTGTGAATTTTTATCTTAAAAAATGAGGTTGGGGGGGCGTCCCATGTATGGAGGCCGTGGTCCTCCAAGCGGGCGGGCGGGCCCTCTCTCTCTCTCTCTCCCTGATTTCTGACTCTATCAAATGTCCTGTCTCTCAAATAACCTCCACACTGTTTGTTTTTTTTTTTCTTTTTTTTTTTAAAGCAGCCTCTAAATTTAGTCGCCCGTGTCGCAACCATTTTTTTTTTGTGCCTTTATAGAAGAGACGACGGTGGATAGAGCCGTTTGGATCAAAACAGACAGAGCTTCCAATTTGGATGAGCTTATATTTGAAGTTTTACGGTATTCACACTCGTCTCTTTTCATTCTTTCATCTCGCTCGTTGTCTTATCCTGTTTTCTTAAATCAGTCGCTCCATCTTCCCCCCCTCCTTCACGATCTCCTTCATCTGT
>NC_083634.1:18970638-18990638 GCF_963584025.1 Labrus mixtus | reverse complement strand
AATTCCTGATAATTATTCAATATTTGATAGTTTTGAGCAGGGCTTGAGTTGTTTAAGAGATGTATGCAGAAAAAAGTAGAAAGAAATGAATCTGTTCTATTTTTAATAGCAGTTTTTTTTTAAGTGGACATTTTTTGTCCTTAGGGACTTAAGAGGGTAGTAAATTTGTTTCACAGTGTTCTATTGATCTATTTAAAAAATTAAAATGTGCATTCCAAAATGTGTCAAGAGAGAGACTTTCTTACAAAAGATGGTGCCATATGCACTAACAGAGACAAAATGATGGCCAGATGAAGAGGAAACATTTGACCAAATGGACAAAAATGTCCATAGTGATGCATGAGGGTTAAGCGTTGATCCCTCTGATGCAGTTATATCGGCGATAAAATGAGCCGATACCGATGGTCACTGGATATGATAATATCGGCTGATATTATCGGCTGGGCGATAAATCGGTCGGGCTCTAATAGTGTGCAGGACTTTTAAATCTGAAGTTGTCAGTTAAAGCCTAGACCATAAGAAAAGGGACTCTAAAACGCTCTGAGGACTTTCGAGGTACTGCATTATGAATGATTGGTGAAACTTTTAAATCCAACTCTTCAGAAGACATTCACTGGAGCTTCCAAGCGATCCTGACAATCCTGTTACCAATCAAATCCAGCTCACTTAAAACAACAAGAAAAAAATGTGTGTTTGTGGTCAAAAAAAAGGGGATGTGGTCTCATTTAAGAAACACACTGTATTCCAGGGTAAATTCATCCGTCTGTGTGTGGTCAAACACACGATCCTCCGGCAGTCCCGTCCGGTTAGCCGTACAAGCTTTCACCATCGACGATGACAAGTTATTTTGTTGCTGTGGTGATCTGACCGAGGCAGCCTCAGGTACTCAATACACGTCCAATAAACACAACGGATGATTGGTTTTAGCATTTCTTGTGGGGGTATGTTTCCACATTTTGGGGATTCTTAGATCACATTTGTGCTTGAGATTAATCAAGAAAGTCAAATAAAACGACTCAAGAGACTGTCGACAAAATTTATTCGAACAACCAGAACCTCGCATGTGAAATCGTTCAGTGTGAAAAAAAAACAAAACAGATTTGTGTGCATCTCTAGCAGACTCCCATTTTGGACTCCGTTTTGTTATGAAGCAGTCCCATGTGACTTCAGCGTGTGTCTCGTGATGCCAGAAGCAGCCTTGAGTTAGAAAACACAGCAGCACAGTAAGTCACTGCCTCGCAAAACGCCACAAACGCACTGATTCGAGACTCCTGGAAAGGATTCGCCACGGTGTATAAAATGCTCCACGTGCATCCAGAAACCTGTCCGTCAAAAGGAACGGCCGGTTAGGGCAGCCAAAAGTCAAGAGGTGGGATCACGGCAAAAAAATATATGATACTGATGTGCGACATGACGGAGCTTACTGCTGCATCTGTGATAAAAAAATATATATATATGAGTGGGAGTGTTTGAAGAGTGAATCTGAAGGGTTTGAGGTGTTTATTCTGCTGGAAAGCTTCTAAAAATGGGGATTCTGCTTCAGCGTTTGAGACGTTTAAATTCACATAATCAACCTCCAAATCACCGTAAAAGGAGCGGGGTTCAGGTTAAGTCTTGTGGAACGATCACAGATTGCTGCTTTATGGCAGGTATTTGTTCATGTCACTCAAGAAACACCGCAAAAATGAAGTCTGGTCTTCGAGTTTCAGAGGCATTTTTTTGTGAGTGTTTCTCTTAGAATATAACCTTGACACACACACACACACGGAGCCAACGCACTCTGCCTTTTTCAAGGACTGAAAACCACATTCGGTCAGACAGATACCAGGGCTGGAAATTCTTTTTTTGTCTGGAGTAACAAGTGGTAAATACGTTTTTATATTATTTTTTCATCCTTCATTGTTGGATTTTAAAGGAGCAATCTGTAAGATATCTAAAGAATGAAATGATAAAGGTATCTTACTATCTGATCATTAAGGAAACATGTTGAAGTGCTGGCTTCTCTGACAACAATGCAGCAGCCAGTATGTCCTCCTTCTAACTTTAGATTCTGGTCCTGAATGCTCTGGATTTGTTTGGACCAGAGAAGGTAAAGCGGTTTTAAGGCGACCCCCGCACACGGCCGTTTTGGACGCCCCTCGGTTTGCCAGATATGAGAGCAGTTATCAGGTCAAACCAACAGGTGTTGCAGTAGAAACTATTTTTTTAAATATGGACTTTTACATCTAAATTAGACAGAACATTGGATTGAGCAGGAAATTGGGGGGAGAGAGCGAGGAATTACATGCGGGAAAGGAGCCGCAGATCGGCCTTGAACCCGGGCCGCTCGATAAATCGACTGTTTCTTTTGGTCCATTTGCTGAAACCATGGATGGACTGTATATTTCAAGTGAAAGTAGCCACCATCCCATCATCCATTGGGGGGTTCAAAAGCCAATGTAGCTTGGAATTTGGCATTTTGGCAGTCACCATTTTGACAAAGCTGGAAGTGACCATATTTGGACAATTGGGCGAAGTAAGGTTGGCGCTCTCTGGGGAAGTACTCACTTACTGAATGGGGGAGGGGCTCTGCTTTTTCAGACACAAGTAGGTGGGCTGCAAGAAAAAGGTGGGGAACCCCTGGTTTATGGTCTTTACCCAAAAACAAAACTGGTATACAGTCGAAGATGTCTGGTTACTAATTCCCTCCCTGGTTGGGATAAAGGTTCGGGCACATGAACACAGATTCAGGCAAACGTGCATCACTCTTTTTTCCATCTCGCATGCTGGTTGGTAAAGTCTTGGGTAGGGTATTAGGGCTCAAAATTGTTGGGTTAACGGGGTCAGTCGGGGATTGGTAAACAGCACTCTGTTACAACAACAACCCAAATACTCACCGGTAAGGTGGCATGTTCTATTGGCGTTCCCTATGGTGAAAAACATAAACCGTGAAACTTAGCGAATGGCGAGGCATTCAAAAACGTCCGTGTTATTAATGGAAGACATAAAAAAAGAGAGTGAAGGAGTTTTAATGGCCTCATGGAAGTTTTTTTTTTTCCACCTCTGTGTAGAGTATTTATTGCACGTAGGCTCTTTTGGATGAGGCTGATCTGGCTTTATCTGGCGGTTTGTAGCAATGTGCTGAAGCTCCATGGAGAACCGAGTAAGTCCTGGACTCACAGAAGGGGGGGAAGCTGCCGCCAAAGCTCCTCGAAGCACGGCAGAAAACCGATCAAGGAGCTTATGGGGCATAAAATTGGCGAACCATGGCCAGAGCGAGGTCCAAAATTGAGGTGATTATTTTCACTCCTGAGGCCTTCTCAAGCCTTCCCTGATCCATCTTTAAAATGTGAGCTCAATTTGATTATGAGTATTTAGCTAACACTAAACTCTAAGTGGTATTATTAGCCCTTGGATAAAGTAACACTTTCCTCTCTAGGACGATGAGCGTGTGTGTCCAAAGTTGTTGAAGAAACTTGAGCCAGCTGAGCTTTCTTAGTGCACGTCTGCTTCCAACTAGTAACATTGAGAGCTGTTAAAACAACCACATAAGCACAAACACACACACACACACACACACACACACACACACACACACACAGACAGACAGACAGTACGCCGGCCTGGTGCAAGAATGCTGCTGTGTCACGGTGAGCCTTCATTTAACCGAGCGTGTGTGTGTATGTAGGCTTTCAGAGCGCTTACTGTTACTTGCATAACATCCCGGATTTTTACAGTCGTAAAAATACAAAACAATCACTTATTCTTGGATTCTTGACGCCTGTCCAATGACTGTTTTGGAGCTTGAATCTTTTCTGAACTCGCCCTGCCTTTGTGTTTCCTCAGGCATCCCCAGATTTGATCTATTCTCTTTTACTGGAGTTGTATTGAAACATATTGTATTCATTTAACTCTAACCTTAAGCCGTTAACGTCTCAGGGGATAAATGCAGTCATCACAAAGTACCGCACATTTTGTCTCTATTGATAGGTGGAAATAATAGCAGTAGGATTAGCTGAGGCAGAATCAGAAGTTATTGTGGTTCATTTTTTATGATTGTTATTGCTCTACTTGGAATCCAATAAGCCCTTAAAGGAAGAATGTGCAACATTTTACACATAAATGAAGCAGGAAGTTATCCTGTGTAAATATCTCTCTGAGTCATGACTGTCAATCAATGAAACAGAAGCTCAAGTCCTGCTGGCTGCGTTGTGGTCTACATGGGCAGGATGGCCGGCTCCTCCCCTTGTGACTAGCAGTAGGACTAGCACAAGGACTAGCAGTAGGACTAGCAGAAGGACTTGCAGTGGGACTAGCAGAAGGACTAGCAGTAGGACTAGCAGTAGGACTAGCAGAAGGACTAGCAGTAGGACTAGCAGTAGGACTAGCAGAAGGACTAGCAGTAGGATTTACAGTGGGACTAGCAGTAAGACTAGCAGTAGGATTAGCAGTAGGACTAGCAGTAGGAATAGCAGCAGGACTAGCAGTAGGACTAGCAGTAGGACTAGGAGTAGGACTAGCAGAAGGACTAGCAGTAGGACTAGCAGTAGGAATAGCAGCAGGACTAGCAGTAGGACTAGGAGTAGGACTAGCAGAAGGACTAGCAGTAGGACTAGCAGTAGGACTAGCAGTAGGAATAGCAGCAGGACTAGCAGTAGGACTAGCAGTAGGACTAGGAGTAGGACTAGCAGAAGGACTAGCAGTAGGACTGGCAGTAGGACTCACAGTAGGACTAGCAGTAGGACTTGCAGTAGGACTGGAAATAGGACTAGCAGTAGGACTAGCAGTAGGACTAGCAGTAGGACTGGAAATAGGACTAGCAGTAGGACTAGCAGTAGGACTGGAAATAGGACTAGCAGCAGGACTAGCAGAAGGACTTGCAGTAGGACTTGCAGTAGGACTTGCAGTAGGACTTGCAGTAGGACTAGCTGAAGGACTAGCAGTAGGACTAGCAGTAGGACTTGCAGTAGGACTTGCAGTAGGACTAGCAGTAGGACTGGCAGTAGGACTTGCAGTAGGACTTGCAGTAGGACTAGGAGTAGGACTAGCTGAAGGACTTGCAGTAGGACTAGCAGTAGGACTAGCAGTAGGACTTGCAGTAGGACTTGCAGTAGGACTAGCAGTAGGACTAGCAGTAGGACTTGCAGTAGGACTAGGAGTGGTAGCAGCAGTGCTAACAGAATCAGTAATCTTGTATTCTTGCTTCTATTGACTCCCATCAAAAGTATCTCATTCACTGTTGTGTGTTTTTCTACTCTTTAACATGATCACCTCTTTCTTTAGAGGGTCATACCACCCAGCTTTTTAGATCCATAACATCTGATCTACTTAGGAGGCCCCGCTCTGCCTGTGTGTGTGTGTGTGTGGGAGTGTGTTAAAGTGTGTGTGACGGGGTCATGTCCGGGGCTCGTGAGGGTGAAAGAAAAGCTGCTTAGAAGTGCTGGAAAACACTTAGCTCGACCACCTTGTGTGTGTGGCCTTCTGCCCTTGTGACCCGCTTTGGACAAATCTGCGGGCCAAATAATCTTACAGCTCACTAGTGTGTGTGTGTGTGTGTCTGTGTGTCCTTGTGTTTAATCCCATTTTATGAAGTAATGGGAACAGGGATCATGGGTGTTTTTTACAGTGTACATAAAATCGTAAGGAAAGAATTGAAGGTGTACGTTTTTATTATCTATGTTTAGTGTCTCTAATCAATAACGGACACTGGTTTTAGTTTAAAAATACGATCAAATCAAACAAACAGTATGGAGAAGAAATACCAAGGACCTAAGGGTGCAATCACACCTGAGCCGTTTGGTCCGTTTGAAACAAACTCTGGTGCACTTTGTCGGATAGTTTTTTTTTTTTTTTTATGGTGTGAATGCTAAAACGAACTCTGGTGCGGACCACAGAACAAAAGTCTGGTCAGTTTAAAAACAGGGGTCTTTGTTGGCTTCCAGAGTACGGTGCGCCGTAGGTGAGAACGCATTCTGGACCAGTGCATTGTGGGTTGAATTTGGCCGTCTGTAAACAATGTCAAATAGCTTTGCAGAGCGTGGCTAACGTTAGCATTGCTAAAGACACCAGCCTTCAGTCCTCCTTACTTGTTAACTTCCAAATGCCTGAGCTAAGTGTGGTCGACATGCCAGTTTAACCTGACACAGCAGATATAGATCAAAATACTGACAAACTGAGCCGCGCTGCTCTACCACTGTCCCGATGTCTACCTTTGGATCATAGTGCAGCATAAAGCTGGATGGCAGCAGCCACTGACCGGAGCTACAGCCCCATCTAATGGTGCCAGTCCACAACATTTTACAGACTTCTGGTGTGTTTGACAAAGTGAAGTTTGAAAGCAAATCAAACCAAATGAAAAATGCTAAAATTACAACTTCACCCCTGAAACGCACCAAGTCCACAAGACTTCATATTTTAGAGCGACCTCAGACTCGACCATTTTTCTGCTCCATATATTTTTTAAGCAAAAAAAAAAACTATTTTTTTCTCACCAAAAAAGCGAACAAATAGACGTTATCTTTAAAATATAAAATAATGTATTCTTTTACAAGCTAACTGGCTTTTTCATAAGGGAAATTATCAGAAAATAAATGTTTAAATGAATGAAATATTGAGAAAGATGGACGATTGAGTTTATAAAGGCTCCTGTATCAAAGTTGTATAATCCTGAGTATTAGTAAAGTGAGCTAACGCACCCTAATTACTTCACTTTAAACAACTGACGACTTAGAATACTGAACATGCTAATGCTAATGCTCAGCCAGACAGATGTGTGTTTTTTTTCCCCTGACAGCGTCACGTGGAAAAAAAATGTATTTCTTAATGTCTACACTGTGAAACAGACTCGGTACAGTCCGGCGTGCAGGAGTATAATGTGGTTAGAGAGTCGGGCTGTGGAGTCAATAGCCTGAGCCGCTGTATAATCGGGTGCCGCCGACCTGACCGGCTCACCCTTTAATGAGCTTAACGGGCCCCATGTTAACGATCTAACCCGTAACAAGCCCAAACTCGAACCGACTAAAGCAGATTGTCCGGCCCTGTGATGTCTCAGGCTAACATGCACAGAGACGGGGGAGGGGGCTTATATAACACACACACACACACACACACACACATATAGACCAGGTATGTATAAAAACACACATACTGCTGCAAAGTAACCATGTGAATGTGCAGATTTAAATACCAGTAAATGTGGATTTTTTTTACATTTATCAACATTTCAAGTATAACGTATCGATATTTGTGTCACTTTCAATTTAGAAAATTATCGAGTGCACCTTTGCGTTTATAGGAGTGTGTACTTACGGGCAGGTTGGTGAAGACACTGAAGGTGCTCCTCAGGAAAGCGATCAGGTCGATCAGGTAGTCGCTGGCGTCCTGGGTCCCGCCTCCCGGCACGGGGGCCATCCAGTCGTAATCAGCCAGCTGCAGGAACTGGTCGATCTTTGCGTTCAGGCTGGTGTAGATCTCCGCCTCGGCTGCATGACGAGCGTCCTGCAAGAAGACCAAGCGTGAAACATGTACTCAGTAGTAACCGCTGATTTAGATCTGTCATATTCTCTGGATTTACTTTAATTTGTCAACGTTACATAAAAAGGACAAAAGCAGAGAAATCAAAAAGAAAAAGTAAAACAGGGTAGTTAAAGGTTCCTGGGTGTACCTTGAAGGTGGAGGTGCCGTACAGCTTGGTGGCGTTCGCCGTGTCAGGCGGGACGTTTGTGATGTTTGATATGAACTCCTCCAGGAAGTGGCAGCTCTGCTCCAGGTGGGTGGTGTTAATGATCACCTGCACCAGCTGGGATCCAAACAGAGGACACAATAATGAAAAGGGACGTTCATTTAGTTTGATTTATTTTGAGCTACTGTCACTATATTCTCTCTACTCACAGATATTTGTGTTTTTGTGTTAACAGACCATATTTGGAAACGTATCCACATTTTGGATTCAGACTTCTTACAGCGATTGTTTGAAAAAGAAAGTCGGCATGTTTATGTTTCCACAACACACTCGACTTTTTTTTTTTTTTTTTGGTTGCTTCCTGTTCGCTTGTTTGGTCTTAATGGTGTTTGGGTTGTGAAAACAAAACAGCACAGGAAGTGGAAATTAAATAATCACACACATGGTTATGACAGTTCTGCACGGATGCGACAACAAAACAAAAGATTGAGAAGAGGAAAAGTCGTTTTTTTTTTTCTGTCCGGAGAAACTTGAGCTGGAAACGTTGAGAAACCACCGAAACTGAACAATGGAGTTACACTCGCTAACTCGATCCCTCGGAAAGATTATAACAGGAGGTTGTTTTATCTACACACACACAAGCACGCACGCATATAGCACCTCAGCAAGCCCGACGTTCTTCTTCTTGATGGCGTACTGGAGACAGTTGCTGAGAGTTCTGGTCAACAACAGATTGGTGGACTTGCGGATCATGTCGTCGACCTCGGTGGAGCTGAGGACACACAAACGGACACATCACATGAATAAACTGAGAGTATATGGCATAGAATAAGCAGGTAGTGCTAAAGTGATTACTTCCACTTCTCGCAGACACGCAGCGTCTGCGTCTGAAGGCCAGAACAAACAGTTTAAGTTAAATTGTCCCGTCTGCGAATCTCTCCGTTTGGGGAAAAACTGGAAATGTCAGCCAATTCAAATGAGCGCATGAGCACGTCTGAGCTGTCGGGCTCATTAGGAGTCCGACACAGCTTTAATTTTCCTGATAAAAGTCATTTAGGGGGGAATTCCACTATTTTTTAAACCTCATTGATAATAGCAGAAAAAGTTTTGGAGTACAATGTCTACTTCGTCCTGACTGTAATGGGGGGGGTGGGGGTGGGGAGGGGGGTTGGGGGAGGTGTAATGGGGTTGGGAAATCTAGCCTTTCAATGTTTTTTTATTTATTGTGTTCTGATTATTATCGTTATCATTTTATCTATCTCTCTTTTTATGTCCTTGCCTTCTCTTTGTCTTTGTCCGGCGTACACTGCGGGGGAGGGGCGGGGGATGGGTGGAGGGGTACTGTGGTATCACAATGTGTGCCTTGTTCTGCTTTGTCGAAATTTTGTAATTTTATTGCTGCTGTGCCTGAAAAATAACCAATAAATATTTGATCACAAAAAAAAAAACATATAATCTTTACATCACATGGAACACAGTTTTTCTTTTTCTAATCCGTCCTGATAAAAGACTTAAAATTATAAACATGGATCCAACCTCGAGCCTCAGCAGACTTTCAATAAGTCATAAAATTACCCACCTCAACTCAGCCAACTTTACGCACAGAGAGCCAGCCGGCTGTTCGGTCTGAAATGAGCTCAAATTTACAGTAAAAACAAAATGTTTTCGACGGCGCTAATCGGACCCACTTACAGAACGTCTGACGTGTTATTGTGTTTGAAATGTGGGCCATGTTTGGGGGGGGGAAAGCCAACAGACTTTCTGCACATTTTAGGAGTCTGATGTCATGGTGGTATGCATTGTGTTCGCATTTAATAATAAATCATGAAGTTGAAGGCCTCCATGAGAGTGTGTTTAACGTCTAATATGAGTGAAATAGAATCTGCAAACAGGAGAGGGACCAATGTGGACACAGAGATGTAGAATCACAGACACAAACCAGGCAAGATGCATTCTACATCGATCAGCGTTTCTCACAGATAAATATGTAGCAAAGGTGGGTTGCAAATTTGTCTTTTGAATATATTTGAAAGATTGCATAACCATACAATAGTGTTGTAGTACTCAAGATCTGTCTTGGTCTTAAGACCACTTTTTGAAGGAATTTGTGCATTTATTGTTTAATTTTGGCCCAAACCATTTCACAGTGGGTCACAGGGTGTCTCGACTTTTGACGATCAAGTGTTTGGAATGGAACAGGTATAAAAACCATGATACAGCAAACAGCCAGGTTAATATTTCTCCAAAAGAGACACACAAACTCACAGACTAGAGAGTCAGGAGAGGTCAAACAGAGCAGAGATAATAATCAGCAGAAACAAAAGCGATCTCACTTTCTCTCTCTCTGCGGGACGATGAAGAAGAATCTGTGTTCTGCTGTGTTTGATTCCAGCGTGCTGTGGGTAACAAACACATTCCAACCAAATCAGCAAATTATCTGTGACTGGAATTCAACCTAAGTGCACATACACAAACACACACACACTGTGTCGCTTAAAGGAGAGCGAGAGCTGGAATTTCAAACTGTTTCCAAAAAAAAAAAGTGCAGAGGAATCCTAAAAACGTTCCGACAATTTGGGAGCAAAGGGGGATGAAATTCCTGGAGCGGCAGAATTGCAGAGTGGACAAAAAAAAGTGATGTGCGTGTGTTTTGAGAGCGGCAACAAGTCGATGTATGCTTGTGAACGCAGCGGGCACACGCACACTTACACAAATATAGACACGCCGCAGAATTCAGATAGGATTTCATGATATTTTCGCCGCCATCAGTCACAATAAATGCGCGGCGGTCGACGCTGTCAGAAGGAGGCCAAGTGCCTTAAAGTGCAGCCGTGTTTACAGCTTCGGTGAGTAATGGATGGATTCATGCGGAGACATTTCCAAAAGAATACCCACAGAGAGCAACAGTGACAGCAAAGAAAAAAAGAACATACTGAACAGAGGAAACTGTGAGGAGCAAACACACTACGTCCTGATGTGAGAGCGAAGCAGCGATGCAACACAAATCAACTTTTGTCATCAATGAATCCGCCAAGTACACTCTGTTCTGTGTAGTCGATGTAAGTGGGTTATTGCTTTGTTTGTGTGCGCCCATTGCTCTGTCAGATATTTTTTTGAACAATGGCATGCAAATAGAGTTCCTCTCATATTTTTCTTTCACCCTCAAATGGCTCCTTAGCACGACTTTCTACATCATTTGTCAGGGAAACAGCACTTCTGACACTAAATATCACTGCGGTTCGACTCCCCAACCGCCCGCTGACTGAAATAAACGGACGTGTCTGAAACATGATGAAAGAGAGAGAGAGGGAGAGTGGGTTCAGTGCAGTAGCACTAAATGATAGGGTTGTGTATGTAGAACTTGATATGAACTGGAACCGGGTCGAGCAAAGCTCAGAACTACAAAATTCATACTGGAGGGGGGACAGCGGGTGTTGTTAGATGTAACAAATGTAAAATGTCATGAGTGGCTTGTAAGCTGCTACTGGATGCTTTATGTATCTAACCATCCATCCATCTATACATCCATCCAACCATCGATCCATCAATCCATCCATCCATCCATCCATCCATCTTACAATCAATCCATTATCTAACCATCCATCCATTTATACATCCATCTAACCATCCATCCATCTATACATCCATCCATCTAACCATCCAACCATCAATCCATCCATCCATCCATCTTACAATCAATCCATTTACAATCAATCCATCATCTAACCGTCCATCCATTTATACATCCATCCATCCATCAATCCATCCATCTAACCATCCATCCATCTCACCATCCATCTAACCATCCATCCATCAATCCATCCATCTATACATTCATCCATCCATCCATCTTACAATCAATCGATTTTACCATCCATCCAACCATCCATCCAAGCATCAATCCATCCATCCAACTATTGATCCACCCATCCATCCATCTAACCAACAATCCATCCATCAGTCCATCCAACTTACAATCCATCCATCCATCAATCTATCTAATTAGCATTTGCTGAAAGCGAACTGTGCTAGTTCTATTCGAATGACTCAAACATGGTGCAGTGTTACATAATCATAGCTAACAGCTTATTCAACAAGGTATGGATGTCATTACATTACAATAGGCTAAAAGTGACAAAGCTAAATCAGGGTGACTCCCAGCAAAATCCATGATGACAGTCTTTGGAAAATGCAGTACGATACCTCAAGTACAAGTTGAGGCTTCGGCCCAATCGATACCTTTGTCAAACAAAAGGATGTGCTCATGCTTGTATGGTCATATTTCTGTGATTAGCTTAAAACGGAGCTGTGGTACATGCAGGAACTTTGGACTCAGCCTTCATTAGACATGCCTTAAAGCACTTGGCACAAGGTCCACAGTGGCTGGATCTCTTCTGGTGTTTCTGATTGAACGGCACGCTATACCATTTGATTTTGAATTGCCCGATTCATTTTGATCGTGTAGAAATCGTGGCCAAGAGGAGTTGTCTCTTTCATCCATACTTGTCTCTGTTTCTTTCCAGTCCCTTCCTCAAACAGGCTGACGGAGCCTGTATGCCTTTTCTCACCAACACCTTGTTTCATATTCGCAGTTCAACACATTCACACCCACAATCCTCTAACCCTGAACCCAACTTTGGGGTCGAGTAGAGTGTGGCTCAAGGGCATCTTTATGGCAGATCCAGAGGCAGATTTTTCCCGTGTTTTTCCCTTGTAAAGATATCAAACCAGCCAACTTCAGGCTATGAATCCAGTTGCTTCTACATCTGGAGGACAGGTTGATTTCAAGGCTTTCCTTCAAGCGTTAATGCCAACATCACTTCATCTCCTGCTTCTGTTAAACACTATTCGTTGAAGCAGCCAAGGTCAAACTAACATGCTTCAGGTCTTTTTAAAATCTAAAGTAACATCTCTGCGTCTTGGGCCATGCTAGCTAAGTAACTGGCATCTCAGGCTGCCAAAGTTTAGACCATTCAAAGTATGACCTGATGAAGGTTTTGTTGGGGACGACTTAGTCCATCCAAGCTTCCTGAGGATAACTGCTTCAATAATTCTAAGCATATCTAGTACCTTTAAAATACTCTTAAACACTGAGACATACAATGTAGCTTTGCTTAAGATCCTTCTAAGACAAGAGTGAACTTTTTAACCCGAGAATGTTTGAAAAACTGAGGCAGTCCTGTCAAACTAAAAGTATGCAATATGTTGAAAAACCTTCCAGAAACATTGCCTAAAAATGATTGTGTTAATCAGGTATTGTTGCACTTAGGCAAATAATCAATCTAATGAATAAAGGAGGGGAACTCTGGACGCAAAAGCCAACTTCAAAAACATAGATGGACCAAGACAAAACTTCTTTGGAAGGACGGGTGGATGAATCTTGTTTGCCTTGATTACCCAAAAGGTTAATGGTCATGTTTTTATTTTAAATGGCATTCCCACCTAAAGTTATCCAGACATTTCAAATAAAGTAACCAAATGTGGGGCTACAGTCCTCCAAGCGGGTGGCCAAGGTTCAAATCTGACTCCTTCCCCACTTTATCCACTGTCCTGTCTAAATAAAAGGCATAAAAAAGCCCAAAAATAAACCTTTACCAAATGGGAACCCCACAGTTGCCCTAAAGGTAAAGTCTTGGTATCCCCAAGGTAATCAAGGTTAGCTTTCTTGGAACAATGGATTTTCTTAACAAATTTTAAAGGAATCAAAAGATTACTTGAGATAATTTGGTTGGGACCAACGTGGCCGATCAATGGACCACCAGGCAGACATTTCCCTCCCCAGAGCCAAGATGCTAGCATTGCTAAAAACACAAAATCTCACTAACAGACAACTATTTGTACAAAGTCAAAACTGCATACGAGGAGCTGAAAAAGGTAAGGCACATCACATAAAGTTGAAGTTGAAGCAAACACACAAGCATGCTCTCTTTCCGCCCAAATCAGAATTACAAACAGAGGTTACGGTCAGAGGTCAGAAGGATCAATGACCACAATCCCCGCTTCATCATCAGGTCTGCTTCCGGACCCGGTGCATCTGTGTGTGTGTGTTTGAAGCGGGACAGGAAGGCCTGCCGCCGCGGTAACCAGATAGCAGGGTGTGTGCAGGACCGTAAAAAAAAAATCAGGCCAGGTCAAATAATGAGAGTCATTAGTCTGATTGAGAAGAGCGATTAGTGCTGTCTGGTCAGAAGGAGACCAAAGAGGAAGTGTTACACACACTAAAAAAAACATCTGTCTGAACATTTTGTTCGTTCAGACTCAGACGGTTGATTTCAAAAGAGATCCTTTAAAGAAGGAGACCGAAGGAGAGTGTATTAGTGGGAATATCTGAACAAGAGACTTGATTTTACAACGATTTCCTCTAACAGATGCTCATGTGAACTTACCACGACATCTTGAATAAAAAGAAAGATAGCATCATAAACTTAGCCTTGTACATTTCTTAACAGCTAATAGACTCAAAAATGGGTAAATAGGAATACATTATTGTGCTTTATGATGATTTGGACCAATGCCATCAGTCAATGAGACAATTTAACTCAACTATCTTTTCTAAAGAGCCAAAGGTTGATCTTAAGTTTGAACATTTATAGACTTCTACACTAAGCTGGTAAAGCAGCGCTTACATCCGACCGTGTCTGAATATTAAATATCCTTTCATCACACAAATTATTTCTCTCCTCCACCTTCTCGTGTCTCTTTGTTATTTCCGCCTGTCACGGTTCAATGGTACCTCTCTGATTGGTTCCCAGCCCCCCCCCCCCCAGTCAACACACTAATACTAAAATACAGAAATAAAAAAAAACACGTGCAGGGAGACGTCAGGCAAAAGTGTGTTTCTCTTTATGTTTGTTACAGTACAACTTGTTCTATTCAGCGTTTTTTTCCTCAGTCCACAAGTGCAGCAGCTCTCGTTTCCTGTTGGTTTATATACAACTTTATGAGCCCACGTCTTCTCGTATGTTGATCAGTGTGTGTGTGTGTGTGTGTGTGTGTGTGTGTGTGTATCTGGCCACATCCCAGCCTGCTGAATCTTCCTGAGACGGCAGAAGATGATTTCTGATTGCTCCTCTCATCCGTAGAAAAGTGGCTGCATTGTTTTAGTTTACTCATCCATCATCTTTAACCAACACACACACACACATATACACACATACACACACACACACACACACACACACTCAGATGGTTACTGTTTGATTTGGACAGATCATGGAACAGAAGCTGGACCCGATCGCTGAGCTTTGGTGAGTGTGTATTTGTGTATTTGTGTCCACATGTAGAGCCAACTCTAATCAGACAGAGCTTCCTGGTTAGGATGGAAAAAAGTCCGCTTATCCCCGATGATTGTGAGTATGTGTGTGTTTGTGTTTGTTTATGTGTGTGAGGAAGAAAAAGTGGGAAAGAGATGTTCTAAATGGTATAAAAGTGATGGAGAAATTGTAATTGAGCGACAGGTTGGTGAAGCAAAACCCCCCAGTTAAAGAAAGAGGCCGTAGCTTTTTCCTGAAAAAATAAAATACAGACTTCTCCTAAAGTGAAGCTGCTCCATCGTCCCTTCAGGGCCTCCGTACATGTGTGGTGGTGACTGTGTCTGCAGAGACCCTGTGCTCTGACTGGATTTTACTGTTCTGGTTTGTTCTGGTTGACTCGGGACGTTTCTGGGCGGGGAAGCTGGTGTGTTCCCTCTCAGCCAATGACAGCGCAGCAGGTGAGTTTAGGGGAAAATGACGGACGTGGACGTAGCGGTAAACAAAGAGAAAATCACCTGAGATGCAGGTCTTCAGAGTACTTCAGGCAGGCGTAGATGAACTCCTTGAGCAGGCAGTAGGCTTTCGGCACAAACTCGGAGAAAGGGAGCTTCTTGGGGAAGGGAAGCTGGAGCAAACGGAGCAAAGAGAGGGCATTAATGAAGACGGATGGTTATACAGTTTACTTCTCATTTTTGAAAAGCAGCCTCGTGGACAACCAATAGGACGATCTCTAAACAACTGTGATGAGCGACACACTGGTGTAGTAGAACTCAAAATCAGTCTTGAGTCTCAAGACCACTTCTTGAAGGTCTCGGGAATAGAAAGCATTTTTACTTGGTCTTGTCTCGGTCTCAGACTGGGCAGACTCCTGATATGAAATCAAGACCGGACAAGACCACCACTGATAGGCTAATTTTCCACGTCATTATTTTTTGCTTAGAAGTAAAATGGACCCTTTCTAAAAGAACAAATAACTTCAATTAATTCATAATTTGATTTTTATCCCCGGGTTACGGCTGCAACCTTCCCTAAGTGACCGCTGCACACATGATGACTTTTCAGTGATATTTATCGTCTTTGTCTTGACTCGGTCTGGATCCCTAAATGTCCAAGTCTTGCTGGTCTCGGTTATGTCTTGATCTGGACTACAACACGACCACATACAGTACTTTTGAACACGTTTTTCCAGCATTTATAAACCATTCTTTGTGAATCTGAAGCGTCCTGATCGCTCTTTACCTTTTCCAGTTCAGGGTCTTGCAGGGGAAACTGGGAAGTGTAGTGTCTGTACTCCTGCTCCGTGGAGACGGGGATTGGACTGAAGTTGTCCTGGTCCAACACCTGCCTATGGGAGGTAGAAGACTCGCAGGTAAGTTTTTTTTGTTTCTTTAAAGTGGACAGAAATGACTCAGATTCCTTCAGCCTTGTAGCCTCTCTTTCTCAAACACACAAACATATATAAACAATCATCCCACTGGGGGTCATTCTATTGCTTGAGGTTTTTCTTACCACCCTCCCCTCCCCTCCCCCCCCCCCCTTCTTTCACCACCACCCCGTTTCTCGTTGGCGCTCCAAAGGTTTCGGACGTTCCAGCGTTCCGTGGAGAGTCCGTGAACCGGAGAGCGCTCCCTCTCCAACAATACAACACAACATTCCTGTGGCTTCCCCAGAGTGTGTGCGTGTGTGTGTGTGTGTGTGTAAAAGAGAGAGAGAGGGAGCGTGTGTTTGTTTGTCTGCCCTCGCTGCAAGTCCCTCTGGTGTCATTGGACGGAGGCGATGGTGAAACAATGGCATGTAAAAAGCCCAAACACACACACTATAACACACACACACACACACACACACACACACACACACACACACACACACACACACACACACACACACACACACACACACACACACACACACACACACACACACACACACACACACACACACACACACACACACACACACACACACACACACACACACACACACACACACACACACACACACAGTCTTGTAAGGGTAGTGCCCATTCTTAAGGGCAAAGAATGTCCCGGAAAACTTGTTTTAACGCACTTCCTCTCTCTGGCTGGTTGTAAAAAACTTCAAAACCAGGGCGAGGAAGTTTCCCACAAACTGGATCTGCCCTCCTGACCTTCTGACTAAAAAAGAAAAAAGTGGAAGGTCAGTGCAGCACATACTCGGTAACACGCGGCCTAACACGCACACGGACCGCTTTTACAATGGCTTCATGTTCCTGCCGAGAGGTGAGAGTTGGGTCGATGTCGAGGTCGGTCAGTACCTGAAGGTGAGGTTCCACCTCTTGAGCAGGATTTCTCCGTACTGGTCCCTCATCTCCAGCAGCATGTCGAACAGCTGGGACACCGGGAAGCCGTAACCCTGCAGGAGGAGAAACCGAAGAGGAGAGAACCAGTCAATGTTTAGCTGCATCTTTAAAAAAGACCAAGCAACCTGCTCCTGCTGGGACTGTAACAAATCCTCAAGTTTTTCTTTAACTTATAAGACGGGATGTTTTCAGCTGAACAAATGTCTTCAACTTGAAATTATTGGACGGTTAGATAAATGAGTCTGTGGCCATCTGTTGAAAGCCTTTACATGTGTAGTACATTGTGTTATACATAGGGCTGTCACATTACGATTCATTGCTAGATGTCGATAGTTAATCGTGATTAATCATATTTTTAACCACATGTTTAAAATTAATATATTTTGCTCATTAAAGTCTTTATATGCTTTATCACACTTCAATGTAATAGAAATCAAGTCTATCCTCTGAAAGTAACTCTGTGAGTCATGACTGTCTACAATGGGTGTAACACCCGAGTCCCACTGTCTGTGATGTTTTCAGAGTTTTCAGAGTCCTATCTTCACTTTGTTTACATCGCCCGGACGGCCGGCTGACTCCTCCCCTCGTGTATAAAAGTTGTTTAATTGAGGGACTAGAGAAAAGAAGAATAACATACTGTACTCACTGCTTAACTGTGTTTCTAGATCACGCTCATTTCAGGTAAATTTACATGCAGTGTGAAGACACGAGCATAATAAAGATCGCTAGCATTAGCATGCTAACACAACAATGCAGCGCGAGTTGTTTTGGTTTCATGCTGGTGCTCAAGGGCGACATCTGCTGGATCAAAAAAATCACATATAAAGCCTTTAAAAAAAACATTTTATGCTTTTATTTTATATTTTGTACTGTCTTCAGCTAAGTTTGTATTACTTCCTGTTTGGATAAAAAAAAACCTGCTTTAAGAAAAAAAAAGAAAATAAGAAACGTCCTGTAGATCAAGAGTAATAACGTTAATTAAACCATGAAAAAAGGAACAGGAACTGGCTACAGATTAAAAAGTTAATGAAATCAGACAGAGTGGAAAACGAATATGTGACATCACATTCGATTCAGCCAAAGAGGGTTTAGAAAGTTAGTAA
Organism: Labrus mixtus; assembly: GCF_963584025.1. Classification (NCBI taxonomy): domain Eukaryota; kingdom Metazoa; phylum Chordata; class Actinopteri; order Labriformes; family Labridae; genus Labrus; species Labrus mixtus. Next base: position 18,972,284 of record NC_083634.1, on the reverse strand, counting down.
GTTCTTGAGACTGTAGTTTCTGTTATATGTGCACAATTTTGGTCAATCCATTGATAAGTTCATGTTCAAGTTCAAGTTAAACCTCTGAGGAGTTAATTCAGCGGTTCTCTGTCACCTCATCACTTTGCCTAAATTACTTTTTTGGAATGGTACCATCCATCCATCTCCTCCCTCGTTCTCTCTCACTCATCTCTGAATGTTCCTCCTCCATCACACTCACCCATACCCAGGTTAGTTCATACATACACAGGGAGAAAATGATAAAACGTCTTTTTCTAAAAGGGTCGAATCAAGAAAGAAAGTCTTTCTTTGGAGACTGGCTGGCGTCCATTTTTGAAGTACAAAACATGCTTTGAATGAGTTTCATGGGCCTCTGGGGTCCACTAGCTCACAGCTTACATGGAATATGCCAAAGATATCTGAACGTAAAACACCAATAAGACAAGAAAAATAATAATTTCATGCGGCATGATGTTATGAAGGGCTTCAGGGATGGAGCTGGACACACGTACCTGCAGCGTGTCGGCAAAAAGGACAATGAGGTTCTTCAGATCGAGCACCAGGTCCGGGTTGTCACAGTACGACTGAGGAGACAGACAGACAGAGTGTGTGAGAGAGCTCGTATTATTCTGTCTGTCTCTAAAGTGTGCGTGGTGTGCGTACATGGGGTTGTGTTCGCTTACAGAGTGCGTTCTCAGAGCGGCGATGATTTTGGACAACGCCAACTCCCAGAGCTCCTCCACGTACGCTCGGTTGACCAAACCCTGCGTGGTGTGAAGGACGTGATCCTCCACGACGAAGAAACTGGATGAAACGACAAAAACACACATTCATGAAACATTGGAATAGTTAGGGTAAAAGTTTGGTACAGAACCGGAACATTTAAAACACCATTTAGGATTCTTTAAACCAAAATTCTTTATCGTTGCCGTGGTAACACCGAACACTGATAGCTGCCATACTGTTGCTGTTTGTGCTGCTTTGATGAAAACGTCATGTATATTGTACTCTGATACATTAGCTCGTCTGTAAACATATTCTCTCCCTCAGGTCGGTTTCGCCCCGTCGTCTCGACTACAGTCAACTCGGAGGTCGTTTTCATTGCGGGTGGGGAGGGGGGAGTAGCAGGCTGGTGGTGAATCACTCCCATGATTCACCACAAGCCTCGTCGTCATCTTTTCTTATTGCTTTGTTATTGAGAGCCCCCTGGTGGCGGAATTTACAAACTGTGCCTTTAAGTGGTCGCCTACAAAAACATCTTTCCTGGTAAAATTGCCCTTGAAATATTGGTTAGTTATCCAAAAATCCATCAGTTCCATCCTCCTACGCTCCAGTCTGTGGCGGCTCAGCTTTTCTTCGATACTAGTACGTGGGTGCTCCAATGGAAAAAAGGTTGGGAAATACTGACTTAGGCCAAAACTGCACCAAAGAAACAGACATGTGAGAATATTTTCTCATTTTATAGTTTGGTATTTTTGCAAAATTAAGAAGAATATGTAACTGTTTGGATGAAGGGAAATATAAGAGATTGATTTTATTTATAACTCTTCTGTGGGAAGAGAAGAAGAACCAGACTTTGACTCAATATTGGAAGCCACCCAATGTTAAAAAACTGATCGGGATCGGACGCAAAAAAAATTTGATAG
>NC_083634.1:18958138-18968138 GCF_963584025.1 Labrus mixtus | reverse complement strand
TTTCCTCCTCTGCTTTCTGTAGTAGTTCTCAAACACATCACGCAAACCCTAAAACACAAACTGCAGGTAAGAATGGATTGATGGAATCAAGGTTTAAATGTTCTTACACACAAAGAAAAGAAAACAGAGGATGATTTATAAGGTGTTTAATCCACCTAAGATTATTTTTGTTTGAGGCTGTTATCGACTTTTGTGGAAGGTGAATTTAATGAGACCAAAAACCAAATGTCAGACCCACTGAATGATGGGAAGTTTGGGAAACGGTCGTGTGTGTGTGTGTGTGTGTGTGTGTGTGTGTGTGTGTGTGTGTGTGTGTGTGGTAGAGACAGATAATGTGTCTTTGATGAACAGCCCTGTTTGCGGTCTAGTTTTGGTTGGCGTCACTGGTCAGACATCAAAACTTAAACCCACACAACAAAGAATGAGCTCTCTAAACTCGACCTCCTCATATCTTTATCTTACATTACACAGAAGTTCTCTCTCTCTCTTATCTCTCTCTGGTGTGTGTGAGAAACTTGTGGCCTATGAAGAGTCCAGACCAAGAACCCTCATAGATAAGACGCCAAGAGTGGGCAGATAACACAACAAGACCTTTACCAGCTGACCAGATGATCTAGAGAACACGTACAGTATATCTACCCCGCTGACTTCTGGGCTCTGGTTCTGACATTATGCTGTTTATACATGCTGTGTGTGGTGACTAATACCTTGCTATCTATTTGATAAGATGTGTAGACATTCTGTGATCTTAACAAGCACATCTTTGTGTTTTCTTAAGTCCATTATAAAGTGGGATTCAGCAACAGCTTGGTACTTCTATTTTCTTGGCTCATCATTGGGAGTAAGGAAGGAGAGAGTGACTTTTAAGCAACGTCTGGTTTCCCCTAGGCTGGGTGTAACAATTTAATCTGCGACAGGTTAATATTAGTGCCCCAGTGTGTCTTTAATCTGACCCTCAGCTGAACAATGTCCATTGAATAAAACACCTAGAAGCCACAAAATGTGAATAGTATATGAATCTCACTGGGCCCAAGGCAGACAGTTTTTAATCTTGAAGTGTTTCATAACTGTATTCAGTCTGATGTAATGGGGTGACAAAGCTGTTCTTTAATTCTCTAAATTCCCCGTTTGACTCTCAGCTGAAACAATGTGTATTCAACAAACAAGCTGCATCAAATGGCCATGACCTCTTCATTATACAGAGCTCGCTTTCCCCCGAGAGAGAGAGAGCAAAGAGGTGAAATCCGGGGCTGTGATTGTGAACGTCATATAAAGAGAAATACTGTGCAAAGAAAAGAAATACAGACCAAGCTGCAAAAAAGCTGTAAAACCTTAAAAGAACGAAAAATGGAGGAAAGCATGGCGCCAAAAGAAGTTCAAGAAAAACCTGAAAAAATTAGAGGGATAAAAGTGGAAGCAGACAAAGACCTATGAAGAGTTCGATAGATTGAATTTTTTTTTTTTTAATAAGTGAGATCAAGTAATGACAGAGATTGTGGATATGAATGGGCCAACTAAAGAATAATATCTTCAAGCATGTTTCTTCTTCCTGCAAAACTAGTAAATCTGTATTTCCTGGTATGTCTTTCTAAAGTTGAAACACCATAACACTCTTTACTTAAGAAACCAAATGTCTGAAGTCTGTCTGATAAAAAAAGAATAACCTTTTGCTGAATCCTTTGAGCAATCTCCGAGGCAAGTATGCCTCTGGGAACAACGGCCAACTTCTTGGTGAATCCAGGTGAAGCCAACGGTTAGCTTTAAACAACCTCCAGCCAAGACTACCGACAGATATTTCTACAAAGTAAGAGCCGTCTTTCTTTGGTTCACTTCATCCCTCCATTCAGCCTTTTCATTAGTTTCTGGTGAGTCTCAGGTTAAGTGCAAATAGTAAGTCACACGGAGGCTTCACTCTCACTCAGTGGTATGATATGGACAAAAATTTGATGTTTTTGCTATGAATGGTTCTTCTGTTTTGGACTCTTGTTTTCTTCACCTTTGAATGCTGGTATATATATATATATATATTTTTTTTTTAAGTATGTGAAGTTCTAATACCAGCTGTTTCATTTTGGTTAGATCACCCGGTCTGATCAGTCTGATGGTCTGGCTACTACCTTTCCTATTTCCTCCCTTCTATTCAGTTTGTTGGACTTCAGGTTTGTGTTTACACTCATCACCAGTCAGCGCAGATTTCTTAATAGAGTGCACTACGTGTGTGTGTGTGTGTGTGTGTGTGTGTGTGTGTGTGTGTGTGTGTTTGCGTAACAAAGGAGTATTGTTCAGGACTCCTGCTGGAAAATCACGGACTTTAAACATGGAAAGGAGAACGAGCGAGATGGAGGCAGAGGCTGGGGAAATAAGGGGATGGATGGCAGCGGAGAAAGATTTGGAGAAAGTGGAGGTCTTGATTGCAAATGGGAATTTAAATCCAGGTTTACTAGAAAAATAAATTAAACTGTTACATGCGCGTGCCTGAGTGAGTCGAGTCATTATCATTCAACAATAAAACCCGTGTGTCTGAATGTGTGTGTCTGAGTGTGTGTGTTCTTGATTTTCCAGTCGATGCCTCTGCGTTGGACATTCTTGATTTCTTTTCTAATGGTAAATCTACGTCGTTGCCCAATGACCTGTCAGTCAAACTGCTGCAACACCACTTTAACGGATAAAACGGTTTCAGATGTGTGCGTATCCGTGTCCTTAAATAATAAAAAAAACAAATCTCCAAGTGTGTAATCGGAAAAGAACAATGCTTCAATTATGCAAATTACAAAAGGAGTGAAGAAACTGGCTTTCTTCACTCAAATCACACAAACAAAAGATTAATAAGACTACACAGTACACACTCACATGAGGCGAACCTTTTCCAAGTGAAGACAAAATCCTAGTCTGTGTTAAGTAAATCTCTATTCACAGATTTTGCATGGACACAAAATCTGAAAGGACAGGATTTGACTGACATTTAACGACTTTAATAATATCTATTAACAAATATCTATATCAAACAGCAGCAAAAAAATAAGCTCCGGGAAGCGGTCCCTCAACTCCCAACTCTTGCTCCAACTCTAAAGTTACGAGTTGGTCTCTAAGAAGGGCAGCAAATGTGAAAGAAAGTCTTGGCTTGTAGTTCTTTATCACTAAACACCGGCTACACGGGAAGCCCTGAAAAGTTGGATGTCGCGCCAAGAGGCTATGACATCGACGAACAGTTCAGAGATTAATATGATGTATATTTATTTAACAGTTCATTTAAGGGCAGAATCTAAGGTTAGGGTTAGGGGGTAGGAAAGTCTGAGTGTGTGTGCATAAGTGATCTTGCGCCCCCTTTTCCTTGAATCGAGGTTAATCCAAAAGACAAAGTTTCAAATCTGAATTTTTGTCATAATTGCGACACCTGTGGACAAAGCGGTTCAACTTTGCTGAAGTTATCTTTGCATACAGTGTCTCCACTCTTTGCAATGTCCTCTGAGGTGACGGAAACAAGGCTCTGTGTTTGTGTACATTTTTAAGGGTGAAGGCTTGGTTTAAGGGCATGTCCCCAGGGAGTGAATAAAAGTCAGTGTAATGTCCTCTTACGTGACGTAAACAAGAATGTGTGTGTTTGTTAGAACCACAAAGCGAGGTGAAAAGGTCAGACCTTTCAACACCTTCCTAAGATGGAACACAGTTTTTCCCCTCTCCTTCTTCTCCTCCTCTCCGCTCCCTCTCTCTCCAATGTCTCTGTATTCACCCTTGTCTTCCTGTTTTTGCCCCTTTAACCTCACCCTGACCTCCCTTTCCTCCCCCTCTCTTGCCTCCTTATCGCTCCGTGGCTGATTCACTTTCTCCGCTCACCTTCCTGTTGCACCTCCGCTGACCTCTACCCTCCCTCCTCCATCGCCACGATACATATCAATACCATTTGTTTTGATGGTTTTTCTCCTCCGATATTCAAATGATTTCCACTCTTATCTTTCCTTTAAACTCTATCCATCATGTCACCCACCTTTACCCTCTCTCTAACCTCACTCTCTCTTTTTCGCCCGTTCATTTTCTCCTTCCTGTCAAAGTTCATGCACTTCCTGTCCCCCCCTCGCCAGAGAGCCCCTCAGACTCGTACACAAAGTGAACAGAAACAGCCGACCCTCTTGGCCCGGTCGTGGCCCCTACAGGCGTGCAGGCACACACACACACACGCACACACACACACACACACACACACACACACCCACACACACACCCCAAAATGTGCATCTAACCCCGTCATGGCCCAGTCAACACCTCCACCCATGTCGCTTTCGCTCTCGCTGAGATGACACACACACACTTGCAATCTCTCTCTTTCTCACACACACACACACACACACACACACACACACACACACACACACACACACACACACACACACACACACACACACACACACACACACACACACACACACACACACACACACACACACACACACACACACACACACACACACACACACACACACACACACACACACACACACACACACACACAGAGGCCTCTTCTTACAGCATCACATGCACTTCAACCTTGTGGTTATTCTCCTTCAGAACGATGGAAGAAAATGTTTTTTGTCACAGAGTTGAACTGAGACTCAACAGGTGAACTCTGGGATGTTATGGACATTTAAGTTTCAGATGTATACACCACGGAAAATGGGTCTTGGCTTGAAGTCATTTATCACTTAAATGGTGGCTTCACTTGAATTACGGGTACATTTACGTCCGTTGTCAGAGGTCGTCTATGAGACAATAACAGACGGTCATCTGCCACACACAAATCTGTTACTAAAGTTAGTGACAGTGTGCACATTAGAGGGGGTCGTTCATATCATGACTGGATCGTGCTTTCGAGCTCAGGATCGTCAAGTCAAGTCGTGGAGAGGATTTCAAAAATCAGGCAATGCATCAAGAAGAGCTGAAAGTGATAAAGATGAACTCACCAGCACAGTGTAGATATGAAGACAGCAGTACACTGGAGAGAAATCCACCAAATCCTGAGCTCCTGGAACCTGCAGAGACACGGTCAGTGATGGACATACAACACGTGAACAGAACAACACAAGAAGAAGAGCGATCGTCATGTTAGTTATGTTGCATGTATTTTGGCAGCAACATCTTCAAACACAACCCTTTTCTTGAGTAATTGGTAAGTGGTTTGATTTATCAAATGTTGGAAAAAAGTGGGGGAGGGGAGGCTCACGGTTTCCCTCAGCCCATGAGGATGTCCTCTAATGTCTTGTTTCTCAATAAAAAGAAAGATCATTCATTCACAGTCTTAGAGGCGGGAAGAAATAAGAAAATATACACAACTGAGGAAACTGGATTCAAAGACTTGGTCCCGAAAAAGCACACTCAAAACATTGAAATGATTTATTTTTTAAGTTGTCAACTAATTCAACGAATAGATATATCTTTGTAGAAATTGCCAAGTGCTATATTTGCACATTTTTCTTTTAGCTTGCTGCACTGAAACCTGAACTGTAGTGACTTTGGAAGCGAGAGACAACAAAGGAAGACGTTTTCTGCATCACATCATTATTTTGTCTGCAGTCTTCTGACTTTCTCTCTTTCCATCTATCCCTCTGTCTGATCATCCCACGTTCCACCACCTCCTCTCTGACCGCAATCTTACCCATTTAAACACACACAAGGACACAAACAGACAAACTATCTGAGCAAAAAAAAAACCAGGTGCCCTCTTGCCCTCTGGAAAGTTTTCTTTCTGTAAAAATCAGTGCAGGCGAAGCACAATGCCAGCTTTGATGTGACCGCAAACAAACACCCATTTCCTGAAAGTACACCAAAAAAAAACAAAGAGTTGTGCCTCTTAAAGACACAGGTGGAGGGAGAGGAAGATTAGAAACAGAAAAGAGACAGATAGGGATGGAACAACGGGGGATTTTAGAAAGAGATACAAGCAGGTAGATGCAGTTTACAGTTTTAAAAACAGAATATAAAAGCAGAGAAAGGGAGTAAGTAAAGGCAGAGGTGAAAGGTAAGAGAGGGGAGAGAGAAAAGGTGACTGTTGGACACAGATCAAATCAATTAAACGGGAGAGAAAAGGGTAAAGAAACTAGCTTTAAAAAAAAAGACAAAGCAAAGAGAAGTGGGATACAGAGACACAAGGGACGCCTGTAAAAGAAGGGAAGAGGAAGAAAGAGGAAGACGGGGCAGGGGCAGGGATGGCGTGAGGAGACGACGACGGTTGGCATCGCCGTCAGCCATCGGCGCCAACGCGGTCGTAACCCCCGGTGACCGCGGGGGTCAGGCCTTTTGTTCGAGCCAAGGTCTTCCCGTGAAGAGGGTTGAGCGGAGTTTACAGGACGTAAATAAGCGGAGGGGGGACGACAGGGACCTTACAAACAGAATGGCAGCTCGGGGGGGGTGACAAGTTCAGCTCTCTGTTCTCTCCAGCCTCATTGTACTTTGTGCTTTCCTTGAGAGCGAACAACAAGGCTGGAAACAGGACTCGGGATCCCGCGAGGGATGACTTTAAGAGTTCAGAGCCCCCGAATTCTTTGTGTCCAGTTTTAATAATGACAAAAGTCCAAGAGTTCACCTTTTTGGAATGGCCAGTAAACATGTTTTTGATGCTTTTAAATAACCTCCTGTTCCTCATAACTGGTGCATCTGTATGCTGAGTCAGATAATCCAAGGACAAAACCAGTGAGTGGGAAACTGGTGGTCTTTAAGGTCATGGTTCTTCAAGGGTCACCTTCTAAAGTTTCACTAAAATCTCATCCAACAGCAACAACACCAAATTACAATATGTACTCCAACTGTGGAAAAAGTCACCGAAATCGGCCTTGAGCAGGACGATCAACTTCAAACCAAACAGAGGGCTGATGGGATGTCTGACATTTCCTTCTTGCTTGAGACTGACTTAAGGAATTCAATAGATGTGTGACAAGTACAAAAAAACATCCATTACTATATTTAGCCCCTCAAAAGTAGCAGAATATTTCTCCACAAAATAACAGCTACAAAATCATTTGAAGGTTGCACTGCCTTAGGGGCAACCACCTTTTTAATCCTTCATTCATACTCCATCATCTCACATGGTTTAGCACAAGTATGTTTGGTATTTTTTTAGGGGTGGCCCCATATTGTCGAATTCTGACGATTCGTTTGAGAGAACCTCAGTCGCCTGCTAGTCGCAGGACATGTGACAAATGCATAAATAAAATTTCCGTTAAACATGTTTTTGTATGTGGTTGTAGTTTTTCCTCACTTCATCCTCCTCTTCCTCCTCCTCTTCGTCCTCCACGTCCAGAATGCCAGAGTCCTGTTCGGACACCGGGCTGCCACCCTGTCCGTCGCTGTCCGTCACCATCGCTGCAGCCAACTCCTTCCTGCTGCGTCGGCCAATCAGGGCCCTGGGCTGCATGGAGACGGAGCTGTCCAAAGACCGCTGCAGTTGAGCCTGAAACACAACACACACAACAACAAACAGGTTCAAACTCAATCCTCTGTTGCATTCTACTGGACAGTTTTTTTTTATACATTTCCCAAAACACTTTTCAAAAAGCCAAAGAGGAGGGAGTCGCGCTTGTTGCTTTTGGCGCAACTTCAAAGCAGCGTTTGAGGGTTTGACACCAAATCCAGATGTTTTTTTTTGATAACAATGATACACCAACTCCAATCAAATCTTCTGTAGCCGTCCAGACACGTGCCCCAACTACACTTCAAGTTATCCGGCAGCAAAGATAAGAAGACAAGTCTCACGTTCCCTAAAGTGATTTTGAGGCGGGAAAATGGTGCGGATGGTGTAACAAGGTCAAGGTCCACTCCGGACCTTTGGGAAAGACCTTTTTATTGGTCATTTCCATGGGAATTTTTCGTGGGATAAGGTGTGGTAGGTTTTAGACAAAACGCCCAAGAATGCATCGCAGGGATAGTAATAGTAGGGCAGGAAGGGAAGAGCAGGAAGGATGAAGAGTCAATGAAACAGAAAACAAAGCGTTCATACTAGTACTGCTGCCGACTTGAAAGAAGAGACACAATGTTTGATCCATAATTTGACTTGGTGAAACCTGAATGCTCGATCCCTAGGGTTAGGGTTGAGGTCTGTTGGCCCTTTTATGCTGTCGGGAGCAAGATGTTTATCATGGTTTTAGTCAACTTATCAATTAAGAACCCAGAATCACTGCAATTTGAATCTAAGTTTTTGTACTTGTTGAATTTTATCCAGAGATGAAATAATTCTTGGCTAATGGAAGTGGTCGATTGGAGTAAATTCAAGAATTAAACATCGCGATGGAAAATTATATCATGGTTGGGGGGCTGGGACATTGGTGCTTTAAAGCTGGTGCAACGGATGGGAAGCATTATGGCAGTAAAATTTCACAAACCAAGACCCAACATTACCACCAAAAAAAAACATACAAAACAAAAATGGTGTGCAAAGGGAAGCATGATACCAGATGATCCTGAGGCAGGGCAATGGAAATCTAAAGCTTTCACATTAGGCATTCCTAATAAAGACACAAAAGCATGTGATGAAAGAGAAACGGATAAGAAGGTGACCATTAATGTACCAATGGTAGAGACTGGGCATCCACAACTCGCCCAAAAGTTGAGTAAATCAAATGTTCAGGCCTAAGCAGCGACCAGAGTTCAACCCATTTGATCACCAATGTGTTCTGGGCTGAAGTGTTGAACAGCGCTCTCCAAAACCAACTTCCAAACACCAAATGAGGCGGTATCTTTGGAAAAATGGTGTTCATTTCTACAGGTAAGATCCGAAGTCTCACTGAATCACTTCCAAGGAGCTCAAGAGGATTTTCAGGTGGCATTTGGTGGCACAACACCTTACCAAAGCACATCTTAGTTTTTTTCCTCATTGTGCATTTATTTTAAGCCTCTTCTTTGGTATTATGACAATGATCAGTGAAGATTATGAAATTATAAAATGGGGGGGAGGGGGACACAGACAGAAGGAAATGGTGTCAGTCCAAGTGGAAAGACTTCCCACAGAACAATGCAATGAGCAAGGCAAGAAATTTAATGCAAACCGCGTCCTGTCTGTGTATCTATTTGTGGAGTATTTTGGGAAATGATGCACTCTGCTCCCACAGGAGTACTAAAAATAAGAAATAATCAAAGAGGAAGTTTTGGTTAGAAACTAATAGACGCTTGTATCCAACACAGAATGAAAATAGGAGTCACGTTTTCATATAGACAGCCCAAGCCTGCCACCAAAGTATTTTGTACGAGGAAAGTTTCTATTGTTGTCCACTGTAGAAATGACTCAGCTCAGGTTTTTGGTCTCCATTAAGAATTGTATGATTTGGTTTTTCAGTCGTCTGAACATGATCCTGGCGTTTACTTGGGGTTTTTCTTTCAAACGCTGGTTATTCTTAAGGTTCTTTGAACGCTCACCCCAAGATCAAGTCTCTTTAAGGCTTGGCCAACCAAATATATCTGTGGGAAAACCCTTTCAGATCTAAGCTGAGAGCATCTTTCCATCCACACCCAGATCCGCCTTAGCTCCTTTTTTGAGAACGCACGTGAATGCTGTGGCGTCCTTTGTTCGCCCGGCGCCAGCAAGTAGCCTACCTTGTGCACTTAAATCTGTCGATAGGCACGTCAACAGATGCGTCAGAGAATTCAAGCGCCCTCGTTTTGTGCCTTTAATTACGACGGTAATGAGAAAAACTGGTGTTCATGGCAGGGTGGATACACAGAAAAGCGGAAGAACACAGTATCAAGAAATGTTGGGAGAATACAATGCCATCTTTGATCCAATGCCACATAGACATAGAAGGCCAATGAGTCATATCTGACAACGACTACAAACAAAAGTAGAGGAAAGTCTGAAATCCTGTGCATGGTGGGTTAGGTGGGAAAGATATGGAGGGAACAGAAATGTGCCAAGCTCTGCCGTCGCTTTTGAGTGATAAACATTCCCTGAAAATATTCCCAGCAGTCCTTTCACTTATACTTCAAGACCCTGTCACCCCAAAACCCTCCAAGAACAAAAGAA
>NC_083634.1:18880638-18943138 GCF_963584025.1 Labrus mixtus | reverse complement strand
ACAAAAAGAGAAAAGCAGCAGATTTATTTTAGTCCCTGAAATATTTTCCATCTATGTGAACATGTAACAGGAAAACAAGTCAATGTTTCTGTTATAAGACTGAAGGCTTCAGGGCTCTTTCTAACTGCTCTTAAAAGAAAGACTAAAAAGGAAACTAATTAGAAGCGCTGCCCCTGATCTGAAAAAGGTACACACACACGCGATCCAAATTTAGTCTAATCGCGGCATCATCTGATACTTGAATCAAAACTCTATTTTCAACACTCCTCTGGGCTAAATTTAGGTCGTGATGTAAAACGGACAGTCACAAACATAAGACTGCGTTTCTGTTTGAAGTGCCAGTCTGTGGTTGAAAATGGAAACACTGGGACGTTACTGGAGACTTCAGTCATCCAGGAAGTGGGGGTGAGCCGAGTGTGTCCTCTCTGTCCTGTCCCTGCAGCACTTAAGAGGGGGGAATTTGGCACCCGGAGGTGTCACACAAAGTTGTCAAGTCATATGGTATTTTGCAACCAAGCACACACACACACACACACACACACACACACACACACACACACACACACACACACACACACACACACACACACACACACACACACACACACACACACACACACACACACACACACACACACACACACACACACACACACACACACACACACACACACACACACACACACACACACACACATCTCTGTGCTTGATAACAGGCACTGTGACTGACCTAAATGACAAAATTAAATCTGTCCTATGAGAAGAACGACATGCAAAAGGAACATTTGTAAAGTCTTTAATACCACAGTTTCTCTGTGGTGTTTTTGTTTGTTCACATGACGTCACAGGACGATCAGTTCAAAGACTATCTGACAAACGACATCAGGATGAAAGTAGAGCCCGACCGATTAATCGACCAGCTGATAACATCGGCCGATATTAGCACATCAAGTACTGTCTGTATCGGTAAATATGCGCCGATGTTACTAGATTTATTATCCAGTCAAAAAGCATTTTCATTTGAGGACTGTTGAATAACACGAGCAGTTCTCTGTCACCAGCAGAGGGCGCTATACGGATTACTACGACATAATTATACATCTTTTCAAGTGTTTGATAACTGCATACCCAATGAATGTGTATATCTATCTATCTCAACAGATAGAAACACAGATCTAAGAAAGATATCGGCCGATATATCGGTATCAGATTCATGAAAAGTGGAGCAGGAAAAAGGATGGACTTTTCTCATAAGTGGTGAAGTGTGTATTGCCTAATGTGTGACATCTAATATTAAAGTGAAAAAACAGAGCTGTTAGTGAGCCAGGTCCAAACACAGCTGAATAAACGCTGTGCACCGATGTATCCGGGCACAAAACACCAAGAAAACAAGAACAGAAAAGTCATTCAAATATTATGAAGCAACAGTCTAAACATTCATGACAAACATGGAGCAGTGTGTGTGTGTGTGTGTGTGGTGTACACACACACACACACACACACACACACACACACACACACACACACACACACACACACACACACACACACACACAGAGAGAGAGAGCTGCTGCTGCACTTGACACTCCTTGATAAATATCTCGACTGTTGCTAACACCTAGCAGGCTAAGTGACATTTATAAACCTTATTAAAAACTATAAAACATCTCCAGGTGAGTGAGACAACATGGGAGATAAACAGAGAAGCCAAATTAAAAACAGAAATGTCTTTTATTAGCTTCCAGAAACAAACCTCAGCTCCCAGTGTGAGCTTTAACACCAGTGAGCAGAATGACAATAAGTTAGCATGCATTCAAGTGCTGTCGGTATAATCGGAAAATTGAGCTTCCACACTTGGAGAGTTCGTTAAGGCTCTCTCAAGAGGGATAAACAACACTAGAAAAGTTGTAGACATATCTATAAGGCAACACACGATCAAAACAAACACTGGCTTAATGGTGTAAAACGTTATTATTCAACATTTACCGTGTTGTAAGGTTCACTTTTACGTCAACTTGTACATTTAAGCATGCTATACGGTTGTAACAACTAATTGCTGTCCACGTTTATTAAAGTAGCGTTATTCTGAAAAGCAAAATATAAAAACATGTTTTATTTAAGTGTGTCATTGTTTCCACAACACTTCTTTTAGCTCGTACATTAAGCTAAGTTGCAAAAACGACATCTGACACTGAGGAATCCGAGCATTCGAGGAGCACCTAAAAGCACCATTGGCTAACTCGGCTAATATTAGCCCAAGTTGCTAATTTGACAAACCTTTAGGGAAAAGCTTTAAAGTAAAAACACTGAGTTATGTGAGACATTCAGGGTTTACTGTGTAAGCAGAGATATAATAGTTTGTTGTGATAATTAGTTAGCGTCTCCTACTGTTAGCTCACTAGCTGTCCGATAATGGATTCATGGACCGTTAAAGTTTTGAGCTCGCCCCCGCTGCTAGTCGCTAACTTGGGGGTTAGTTTAAGCTAGCAGCGGTCCCTCTCAGCTGGGAGACGCCGAGAGGTGCAGCTGTTTCCACGGGGGGATAACAGCAACCAGAGGGGGGTGGGGGGCCGGGACTCACTCACCGGAGGGTCGGGCCGATACAGTTGGTGTCTGTGCTCTCGATCTCCCGCAGGATTCGCTCGTGTTCGGCGGCTGTCTCCACACTCGTCGCCATCCTGCATGTTGCTCCGGACGGTTCCGAGCTGAGCTGATCCCCGAGCGGAGGCTCCGTGCGTCACTCAGGAGGAACCACACAGGGGTTAGTTTGATGTTCTTACGGGACAGCCCGAGTGGGCGGAGTCTCGCAGTGTTTTAGAGGGACACAAGTGTTTGTTGACATGAGAAATAAAACAATAAAAACATGACAGGAGGAAGTGTTTTCTCCATAATGCTCTGCAAAAAAGAAGAGGAAAAAATAGGAAATATCGAGATATTTGAGAGAAAATGTCGAGAATAAAATGTAAATACAATTTAGAGAATAAAATGTAACTACAATTTAGAGAATAAAATTTAAATACAATTAAGAGAATAAAATTTAAATACAATTTAGAGAATAAAGTCAGAATGTTGATCAAAAACTTTAAATGTTGAGAATAAAGTCAACCATGAAATTTCGTCTGTATTCTTGAGATTGTATTTTAATTTTATTCTCGACAATTTTACATTTTTTATTTTTTTATTTTCCTCATTTATTTTAGAAAAAAATACGAAATATCGAGATGAAAGTGGAAATTTTGAGAGAAAATGTCGAGAATAAAATTAAAATACAATTTAGAGATTAAAGTCAGAATGTTGATTAAAAACTTTAAATGTTGAGAATAAATTTCGTCTGTATTCTGGAGATTTTATTTCAATTTTATTGTCGACATTTCAACTTTTTTTTCTGAACATTTCAATTTCTATTCTCAACAATTTAGATTGTTTTCTGGACGTTTCTATTTTTTTTCTCTACATTTTAACTTTTTTCCTCTGCATTTCAACTTTGTTGTCGACATTTCTATTTATTTCTTGACATTTTAACCTTTATCTCGAAGTGCACTAAAAATCACAAAAGAAACATGAAAACTATATTTTTATTTTTATCCCTCATACTCTAAGGTGATTTTTCTTTTTATAAAAATGTTTTTGTCATGAATTTTGTTATTTTTATTTTTTACGTTTTTATTTATTTAGATATATTTTATTCGTCCTGCTTTATTCCTGTATTTAATTTAACTTAATTATAATTTTTGTTTGTCAGGTCTGTTTTTTTGTCTTGCATTGATAGTGTTACCCTTGTTGGGTATGGTTCTATATCATTTGTTGTCTGGTATTGTACTGTTGTAAAAAAATTGAAAACAATAAAAATGTTGGTCATAAAAAAAAATGTTTTGTCATATTATTTTCTTAATAAAGACAATAAATCAGTACTTATTCCCAATAAACAACATTGTAAAGGTCAAAATGTGGAACATAAACAGCCAGTCACAAACAAACTGTGTCATTGAACTCTCATCTAATTAATTATCGAAATCCGGGTCAAATTAATCGATTAACCGGAAACAAAAAGTGGGCGTGACTGTCCGTTATGGCGTGAATCAAGCTTCCCTTTGTTACTGTGAAATACCTTACAAGACTTCTTCTCAATATTTCAAAATATAAAAACATCTGACTTATTATGATACATTTAAGGTCCAGTTTTGTTAAATTTTTAAGTAATAATAATAAATTGTTTTATTGTTTTTGTGACTATCTTAGACGGTCGGTTTGGCTGTTGCGTTTACATAAAATAAAAATAAATAAAAAGCTTTTATTTTGAAGGCCTAATCGCATTACAACCGGCTTTTATCCTGCGAAATACAGCTTTTTAAACTCCTGCTTCAACCTGCTGTCGGAAGGGAAAGGAGCAAAGAAAAAGTCCAAATGGAGGTAAACTATGATTCTCTTCAGATTTGATCACACCTGATTGAGTAGATGTTCAGAGGAGGGGGTCTCTGTGGTTGTGTTTGTGTGCTGACATGCAGGATGAAAGAAGTGTTTTCTCTGCATGGCTTTGCACACTTTCTCCTCTAGAGGATCAGAGTCCATTAGAAGATAACATGAGGGAGGAAGGGCTGCACGAATGTAGTTTAATGTTGTGTGTGTTGCAGATTAAAGGGGCCCCAATGTGAGCTTCATATCTATGTTGTGGGTTTTACTCTTTATTTCACTCCCTCAAGCCCAAAAAGAAGTTGATCAACTCTGCAGACGGCTGTGTGGACGAGGCTCTCGTTGGCCTGGCGAGGGCCAGCGGGGGCCTCTCTCTGCTGAAGGGCCACAGGGTCGTGCTCCGCTCCGACCTGGACGACCTGAGGGGCAAAGTGGCCCTGCTGTCCGGAGGGGGGTCAGGACACGAGCCGGCACACGGGGGTGAGACTTACAGGCTTTTATAATGTGGGAAAGATTCGATCTGACTGTCTTACATGTTTCTGTGTGTTTCCAGGTTATGTAGGAGCAGGTTTGCTGTCAGCAGCTGTAGCAGGTGGAGTTTTTGCATCTCCTCCTCCTGCCAGCATCCTGGCTGCTATTCTCTCCTTGCACAATGCAGGTAGTGAACACTCTGGGTTTATTATAATGAATGTTCCTTCTTTTATATATGTATTTATTAAAGAAAATCATGATTCCATGTCGTGCAGATTCAATTTAATTGCAAAAAAACCCCTGCATTAACGGGAAAAATGCAATAAATTAAATTAGAATTTATAAGAATTGAATGATATTAAAAAAGTCTCCCTCCTTATACAGGAGCCTCGGGCGTCCTCCTCATTGTGAAGAACTACACCGGCGACCGCCTCAACTTTGGATTGGCCGCGGAGCAGGCCCGCAACCACGGCGTCAGCGTCGACATGGTGATAGTGGCGGACGACTGCGCCTTCAACCAGCCCAGTAAAGCCGGGAGGCGGGGCCTGTGTGGCACCATCTTCATACACAAAGTAAAGTGCAACACAGATCCTTACACACTCCCCATCATGAACGTGTTTTGATTAGATATATATAAGAAAAACCCGTTCCCACCTTCTGCCAGCTCGCGGGGGCCTTAGCAGAAGAAGGCTGCTCATTGGAGCAGATCGTCTCCAAGGTGACGGAGGTTTTGAAGGGGATTGGTGAGTCATTTTTGTTTTTCTACTCACTTAAAGTTTGGTAAAGATGCTGCCATACTTTTCTTCAAACAGTGTGTTGGTGTGTTGATCGCAGGTACACTGGGCGTGAGTCTGTCTCCCTGCAGCGTCCCGGGCTGCCTGCCTTCTTTCGAGCTGCCGCCCGGAGAGATGGAGCTCGGACTGGGTGAGGAATGATGAAGACGTGTACAATAAAAATAGAGAGAGAGAGACAGCAAGTCAGGATAGACTGAGGGAGTGTAGGTGTGAAACTTTTTTACAAAGATTATGTTTAAATGTGATGTAGACCTCTTTTTTTTAATTAAATATAAGGAGGAAGCTATGGCACTTTTCCAGCTATATATGGAAACCCAAATAGTGACAAACCGTCTTTTATCAAATTATATTTAAGCAAGATGGAGGGACATTTGCCCTAGAATAGACGAACAACGGTAGGAGGGAATTGTGGCATTTCTAAGTGTTTTGTTTTACAGGTCGTTTTTTATCTTCTTTAGGAATCCATGGTGAACCCGGGATCAAAAGATCACAGGTGATTCAGATTCAAGCCATTACCGGCCTATAGCAACTATTTAAATCATAAAGTCTGTCCTGTGTAAATGTGTCTCTGAGTCATGACTGTCTACAATGAGGGAGAAGCTCGAGTCCCGCTGGCTGTGTTGTTGTCAGAGCCGTGTTTACATGGACGGGACGGCCGGCTCCTCCCCTTGTGTATAAAAGCTGTTTTAGTCAAGAACTAGAGAGAAGAAGAAGAACATACTCACTGATTATTTGGATGTTAGTAAGAGTTTTTAGATCACGCTCATTCTGTGTTAATTTAAATGCTAATACGAAGCTACAAGCTAACTAAAGAGCGCTAACATTAGCATGCTAACACAACAATGCAGCTCGAGCAAAGGACGATTTTGTCCGCCATTTGCGCTTAATCATGGTGCGTTCTTATTGATAACTCCTTCGTGTGAACGCTAGTTGAGAGGGGGGTTGGAGGTGTGTCGCTGGAGGAGAGCGGAGGCTTCAGTATGGAGGAGGCGTGGCCTAACAGCAGTTTGTTTTGGTTTCATGCTGGAGCTCAGGGGCGACATCTACTGGATCAAAAAGTCGCACATTCTTCCTTTAAATGACTCTTTTTACTCCTCATGTGTTTTTAATGTTGATTTCTAATATTCATCAGGTGGCTTCAGCAGATGAGATTGTAAAGACGATGATTGACCACATTACCAACCCTGACAGCCAATCACATCTGTCCGTTAACTCAGGTTCCTCTAAGTATAAAGTATCATGTCTCCATTTAAAACATTTATCAAGTTTAACTCAAATATCTTGTATTCAAACTCTGTCTTTCTTCTCGCTTACAGGAGACAGCGTTGTGGTGTGCGTGAACAACCTCGGCGCTCTGTCTTGTCTGGAGATGGCGGTGGTTACCAGGGCGACCATCATCTGTCTGGGTAATCTGGTACCCGTTGGTGTTTTCTTCATTAACATCTATTCAATGAATCCAAATCTCCTTTAAATCTTGGGCCTCTAATGAAGATTTTTTTTTGTGTTTTCAGAGAGTCGTGGTGTAGTTGTTGCCAGGGTGATGTCCGGGTCGTTCATGACATCACTGGAGATGGCGGGCGTGTCACTGACACTGATGAAGGCCAACCAGGAAACACTGAGACTGTTTGGTGAGCAAAACTATAAAAAAAAAATCTGTCGCTTCAAGTAAAGATTCACGCTAAGCCTATGTTTAAAAATACTTCACAAAATGTTGAACTTTTCCTTCTAAAGACAAATCTAAAACTAATTTAGAACTAAAATCAAAGTCATGGTGCTTCACAGCTTTTTGAAAATTGAGAACTAAAAAGCGTCCTCACTTGCCTTACGATGCTTAAAACAGTGGTCCTCACAAAGATAGAAAAGTAGGAACAAACACACACATTTCTAACATCCTCTGCCCCGAGTAGATGCTAAGACCGCCGCCCCGGCCTGGCCAAATCTGAGCAGTGTGAGTGTTAGCGGACGCAGCTACATGATCGAACCTCAAGCCATGAGCACACGACCACAGGACGGCACTTATTCTGAAGGTTAGTTTCCAGGCTTACTTAGTCTGATTTGTAATTCTTTGGGTTATATGGAGAATTTGTGTGGCACGACTTGTGAGTGGTTCAGCGACATGAAGTCATTTGTAAGGATTTAAAAAAAAAAAAGTCCAATATTGATGTTTTTTTAAATTATTATTGCCATCTTGTGGCCAACAAAGGAACTGCAGCTAAATTAATTTTAAATACAGTTATGGAAGTTGTTGTTTTCTATTAATCTTTTCTTTTCATGAGGGAAATGTCAGGTTATATTTATTAATGATTTATACAAATCATATTAAAAGTATGTTTTTACTTCTTGCAGGGCCGCTGAGTCCTGTGATGCGTAAAGTGCTGGAGCGGGTTTGCTCCACGCTCTTGGGAAAGCAGGAGGAGCTGAACTCCCTGGACCGAGCTGCTGGAGACGGCGACTGTGGAAACACTCACGCACAAGCCGCTAAAGGTACGAGACGCCGGGCAGCATGAAAAACATTGCACAGGAACGAAGAAGCATTTTTTTTTGATCAGACGTGTGACTTTGTGAAAAATGCTTTGGTCAGCCATTCAGGAGTGGCTCCGGGATCATGTGGTCCCTGGTTGCCCGGGACAACTGTTATCTGTCCTGGCTGGACTGGTGCAGGAGAAGATGGGCGGGTCTTCAGGAGCGGTGTGTTTCACATCCGTTTTTTAAAATCAGCTGTGAATTGACAGTTTAAACAATATTGACTCTGACGTTTACTTCCATGTGTCTTTCAGTTGTACAGTCTGTTCCTGACTGCAGCAGCTGGTCATGTGACCGTGGGGCGGAGCAACGCCGCAGCCTGGGCTAATGCAATGCATGCTGGGACACAGGCCATGAAGAGGTGCGTTGCTGTGTGTCCATCTGTATTTTTTTTAAAATTTTTTATAAATGCCTTTTTTTTTTAAACTGGAAGATTCATTTATTTAAACATTCTGTTAGTTTTTGCATCTCTAGGAGAACAAAGAGAGTAACTTAGACGTAGACTTACAAGATGTTATTTATCCCAGAGGGCAAATCGGTTCCACAGTCCACCCGGACCATGCAAACATTTACAAACAAACAACAGATTGAGTTATCAGAGACACCAAACAAATGACAGTACTGGACAAAGACGAGCGCCGGCACACTGACACCCTCGTGTGGTCTCTTTGGGCAATGACACCCACAAGGGCTTAAATGAAAAGCTCGCTTTCAGGACAACAGCAATAAATAAGTCAATAAATACATAACCAAGACATTGTAGGAGGCAACACCTCATTGTGTTTACGGTGAATAATGTTTAGTTTCTAAAAGAATATAATAAACAAAATAAGATTACTCAAATTTCAAAATAAAGGGTCAGAGTTTACAAGGTGAAAATAATAAAACAAGAACACACTAGCTAGAAAATATAAGTTCTTCTAAGCTCGGTTACTAACCACATAACAGAAGAAATAGTTGCAGTTAAATTGCAGGAAACCACTACAAAGATCCTTTATTGTAACAAACTCGGGTTCTGTCTGTCACTTCTACCAACCGGTTCACAAAGACGCAGGCTGAACTGCAGGTCTAGAAACGAGCTCAACACAAGCAGCAACAACAGGAAGCTGACAAACACCTCAAAGGTCAAAGAGAAGCAGATCTGGTTACGTGGGTTGATATGAATCGAACCTTGTGATGTGATCTGTGTTTCAGATACGGAGGAGCCGACGCTGGAGACAGAACAATGGTGAGAACGTTTTCTGCTGACTTTTCATTTATCTCTTCTGCTTTTAAAAAGTACATCCTGGTTCATCTTTTCTGTTTTCTGTCTAGTTGGACGCTCTGTGTCCTGCTGTGGACGAGCTGATGAAGCTGACCAAAGCGCCCCCTGGTGGCGAGATGGCCGTACTACAGAATGCGGTGGAAGTACGTTAATGTCATTTTCTTTTAGGAACTTGCCACCGCTTGTTGTTTCCATCGTCTCAGAGTTGACTTTTCCCCTCTTTTCTTTTAGAAAGCGTCCTCAGGGGCAGAGTCCACCCGCGGCCTGACAGCGAGGGCGGGGCGAGCCAGCTACATCGCTGCTGAGCGGGTCACCCTGCCCGACCCCGGCGCTGTGGCTGTAGCCGCCATCTTGAAAGTAGTGCTGGAGTCACTCAAGGGATAGAAATAGTCCAACAAGCAGAACCTGAATATTACAGTCTTACTCTATCACAACACCATTATGGCTCAGATTTTAGACTGATTTTACCACTTTACAAAATACTTAAAGATTTAGAAAGATCATTTTCAAACTTATTATAAAGCACAAGAGCAGAAAAGTTGTTTTAAAACTTACCGTAAAATCCAGAATATAAATTGCATCAGTATAAAAGACATCTCCACCCAAAAGTGAAAAAGGTTTTAAATGTCTTCCTTCAGTGTTTGTTGGTGGCGGCTGTACTTGCTGAGCTCAGGTCTCAGCATTTCATACTGGTATAAAGGACACAGCCCACTTTTTGAGATGTAGAACAAGGTGTTAAAAGTGTGACATGTACACCGAATTTTACGGTAAATTACATTTTGGAAAACTGTTAGCAGTGATGAAATAAATATAGTGGATAGAGTAAGTGGTCAAACAAATGAAATGTTGTAAAGACTTGAATAAATAACTTATTCATTTAAAGAATAATGATTGACAATGTTGTTTAATCGTGAACATAACATTCCTTGTAACTTTTAACACAATAAAAGATTTTTGCACTTTAATTTTCATGTTTATTAAGACACTTTTGTGGATCCTTGAAACTAGACTGTCACAGGTTATGATTTTGGACACTCATTTCAAACATGTTTCAAATGGAAAATAGACTTTACTCATATTTTGTAGCGTGAATATCTTAACATTTAACATTCCTGATCAGGAGCAATTGTTTGGTTTTAACTTGCATCTTTCAAGCGATGTTTCAAGTCAAAGTAGTACTCCAACAGTCGAGAAAACTGAAAGAGTAAAGGGTTAAAACTGAAAGAGTCAGTCTTCTAGTTGTAGCTCTGGTTTGGTTTTGTTGGTCGCCTCGTCTCATCGGTATTAAATTTAGCCTGTTTCATAACTAGTTAAGAATACTTTGTAGCGTCTTTTGTGCGACACTGTCACTTTAAGGCTGCAAGAACTACAATCTCAGCAGATGTTTGTGTCTCATTTGTAGTTATGGATATCTCATTACACTCAATAAAAGCCACATTCAACAAACAAGTCCAAATACAAATCTTAATGCTTTTCTGTGTTTTCTAAAAATACTGTTGTGGGGGCAGAGTTGACTCGTGACCTCACGGCGAGAGCGGGGGCGAGCCGGCTACATTGTGGTCACCCTGCCTGCAGGTGCACGCGTCTCGTTTCTTGTCAAATAATCTCTCGTGGAAATGTTTTACATGTCGCATTCAACAGGCAAGTCCAAATAAAAATAAAAAGGCCTGAAAATATCTGCCAATGCAGCGAGAAAGTTGAACTTGATCTCGATCTCTAAATAGTAAATATCTAATTTGAAGACACTCAAGAAGTATAATTTTCTTGTTCATTGGCAGATACTTTGACTTATTACAAGCCAAAATTCAGGCCTTGTTTCTGCTTTTTCTATCTTCAAAGAAGATGTTTATCTGAGCTTGTCAGGTGCGAGTGGCTTAATTTAAAGGAGCAGTATGTATCTCTGACCCCCTAGTGTTTAAAATGGGTACTGCAGTCCAAAGTCAAAACATTGTAGAGAGCTGTCTCCCCCCCCTCCTCTCTAGAGTCCATGCTCACTCAGGTCACCATGTGGTGGACTCTGAAGCTTCAGTGTTTATCCAGCTCTGCATGGGTCTGTAAACCTTTCTGTGTTCTAACCTCTCTCCATTTTTCAAAAGCATCTCCAATATTGATCCTAGTTTGAGCACGTTTCTGCTCGTGGAGCTTATTAGAAACATGCAGAGGCTTTTTAGGTCGGGTACAATCACTTCTATCTGAACCACTTCTCTTACCCACTTCCTGTTGGTTTGACCTGATAACTGCTCTCATATCTGGCAAACCGAGGGGCGTCCAAAATGGCTGTGTGGGGGGAGGGTCTTAAAAGCGCCTACCTTCTCTGCTCCAAACAAATCCAGAGCATTCAGGAGCAGAATCTAAAGTTAGAAGGAGGACATACTGACTGCTGCATTGTTGTCAGAGAAGCACTTCAACATGTTTCCTTAATGTCTGATCAGGTAGTAAGATACCTTTATCATTTCAGTCAGTAGATATCTTACAGACTGCTCCTTTAAGTGTAATGAGATATTTGTGACTGGGTTTTTTACAGTGTTTAAATCAGGTGCTTTACCATAAATGTGATATAAAGTAAAATGAATGCATGAAGCTTTACAGAAGTCAGATTATCTGTGTTTTCTAAATACACTAAGACATGTGTTTCTTCATTATGTTATCTATCTTTGTTAATGATTAAAACAGCTGAAGACACACTTTCTTTTCTTCCTTTAGCTTTCATTTCTCTCGCTCTTTATATCTGATAAACCCTTCAACAACTTCCTGACACTTTGTTTTTTTCAGACTTTGAACACGCCTACACATTCACACACATGAGCAACCCGCTGCGGTACGAAGGCTTGCTTTCAGTTTTAGCTGCACAGCTGTACACAGAGAGCACGGAGAAGGTAATTCCTTTCTTGTTTTTAAATGTGTGTGTGTGTTTAAAGGGATACACTTTGAAATCCCAACAGTGGCAGTGTGGTATGAAGAGTGAGAGTGTTTCATAAAAACACTGTGTGTGTCATGGGAGGAAGAATCTCTGAGAAACCTGATTGATGCAGCACACAACAGGTTGGTAAGAGAACTAATAAACACAGAGCAGTGTGCTAAAGTTCAGAGTACAGTCACCATGCGGCAGTAAGTGAATTGTATCTGATATAAATAAGACTGTTGGCACGAAACCAAAAACAGATAGCGTGTGTCGTAGCTTTGAAAAAGCAAAAATCAATTTTAAAGCAAAGAACTTCAGCATTTTTTTAAATATGTTCCCGTCAAGCCAGTGGTTCACAAAGTTGGGAGCGACCAA
Organism: Labrus mixtus; assembly: GCF_963584025.1. Taxonomy (NCBI): domain Eukaryota; kingdom Metazoa; phylum Chordata; class Actinopteri; order Labriformes; family Labridae; genus Labrus; species Labrus mixtus. The sequence continues at coordinate 18,930,399 of NC_083634.1, read as the reverse complement.
GAAGGGCTCACAAGATGCCTTCCAAAAAACTAGAAAGTGCAAAATCATTTAAAAAGTTTCACAGGCTGAAATAAAACTGCAAGAGGAAGTGAAACAGAATAATTAAAAAGTAAAGTTTGCACATGACAGCAACAATGTCTGCTGCCTTCTCGCCAGGACAATTAGATGAGAATATCAATACCACTACTGTGTGTAAACATTTATTTTATTATTTTTATTATTATTATTTTTTAAATTTAAATTTAAATTTTATTTTATTTTATTATTATTATTATTATTATATTATTATTATTATTGTTTTTTATTCAATTATTATTATTTTAATTCAATTATTATTATTATTTTTTTTTTATTCAATTATTATTATTATTATTTTTTATTCAATTATTATTATTATTTTTTTTGCATTGTTAAGGAGAGCTTGGAACACAAACATTTCCTTGCCAGCTATGACTGCTTTGCCTGTTATGTTGTGCATTTGACTAATAAAGATAACTTGAACTTGAACTTATGAAGCCACAGCTGCGGCATGGTTAGCTTAGCTTAGCATAAAGCCAAAGTCAGGTTTAATTTGTCACTTGACCCGTATACAAGTAGACAGTGAGATTAAATGTTCTTCCTCTAGGAACCGGGGTGCTACATTAGAAATTTGAGAATGAACAGGTAGAGAATGGGGTTGAGTGTGACGAGAGGAACAGTAGGCCAATAAGTGGAATAAACAGTCGACGTGGCAGAGACGAGCAGCGGCTGATCTCAGCTGTCATTAAGACATTAAACTTTGTTAATCAGAGTGATATATATATATATATATTCATTACATCTTCTCTGTAATGTTCTGATTTACCCACAGTAAACCACAATCGACCGTGTTTTTCTCTTTTCCCTGACAGTTGTTCACACAGGAAATGACTGCGTTCATGCTCTTACTCACCCACCTGCTAACTAGAAAAATAACAAGCTCGAGCCTCCTGTTGCCACGGTGACAATGTACACACGATTCCGGGAAGCTAACCTGTCATTGTCATACTGCTGAAGCATCTGTTTTCTGCATCCTTTCTCACACTTGTTTATCTGATTGTTTTTTTTTTTTTACTTTAAGCTGGTTTGACTCCGTGTCAGGTTCAAACGGACGTTCCTAAAATTATTTTTTATTTATTGAAGCTCTTTGGTTCTTTGTGTTGTTTCAGATGGAGTTCGCCTGCAGTCATGTTGTGTGTCATTGGAGGCCTGATGGAGAAGGTGAGCGCAAAGATCAAGTTGTGAGCGATGCATTTCTATGACAATATACTTTGTACAGTCCAGTTGTTCCCCCCTCAGTCCCTCTGGACCAACACCATAAAGAAGTGATACTCAGTCACTTCCTATGTATAATATAAAGGTTTCATGAAGTGTAATGTAACTACACTGTTGTTTTTCTGTCTCAGCTGTTCCTCAAATTCTCAAGAGTATTGCAGCGAAATAACAGGAAAACATATTAAGGGGTAACATTGGTCTGGGGGGGGGCGGGCCTCATATCTTTTTAATCACTACTAAAAAACTTTGCTTAACGTCAGTTGATACGTATATTGCAAAGCAAATAAGTAAATTTCTCTAAAACGCGTGTTGTCAGTTTTTAAAAGGTTTTAAATTAAGTGATTTATTTTATCATTTTCATGGTTAGAAATCTTTTTGATTTTTGGGGAAAAATTGTCCTGAGAAAATAAATCGATGCTGTCAATCGATTAAAGAAGTTAATATGATTAATTACAGGCTTTCTGAAGTTATTGCAAAGAGTCACATATATGGATGATATGTGAAGTAATGTATTACAGGTGGATTTACTGCATAACCCTTCACTAGCTGCCCATATCTCACGTCCACATTTTCATTTTACTCTGTTCTTCAACTTTTTTAGGAGTTAATTCATGTTTTAACCCCTCCCCCTCCCCCGCTCCCTGTACCTCTTCTCTCTGTTTGCCTCGCCTCTCTTTCATTTTGTCTCTTTCCTGTTTCATTAGTTTTAAAAGTGTAGTTTCTCATCCACGCCGACCAGTTTTTACAAGACATGAGAAGTGTGTAGAGGAAGCTTCTGAAACAGCGACAGGTGCATGAGTTATATTCAACGGAAAATATTGCACATCAAAATATGTAGCCTATTTATAGACGTACCTTAGTGTTTGTGTTTCTGAGTAAAGGCAGTAGGGCACAGACGACTGTCCCATATCATGTCTATCTCGAGCACGTTAGAGATGAAGAGATAAAAATCAATCATTTTTTGCATTTTTTTTGTCAAGTTTACGAATCTGATGTCAGAGAGTATGTATGTGGTTAAAATGGGATGGGATGAGCAAAAGGTCAAAACCTGGAAAAAGCATTTGTATTTCGTCTTTATGTTATTCTATTGATATTTCTTTCTTTCTTTCTTTCTTTTTTTTTGTTTAGGTCCAGTTCCTCCTCCGCTGCCTCCTCGTCGCCTCAGAAAACCTCGTCCTACATCTCTGCCCCTCCCCCCTCTCCCCTCCTTTCATCCTTCACCTGGTCCTCCCTCCCTCCCCCCCCCTCCTCCTCCTCCTCCCGTCCCACCCAGAGGTGAGCTTCGCGTCCTCCTATTCGCCCGCACACGATCGGTTCAGAGAAGTATTTCATGTTGTCATTTCTCCTGTCATGAATAGCAGGTGACAAGCAGGAAGGAGAGAGCAGGCTGACGGCCAACGTCAACGTCGTCTCCCTCGGCGTTGGAAAAATGGTCGACATCAGCCAAGGTTCACACAGACACGCATAAAGACAAACCTGTTTCATTGTTGTTGTTGTTTTTAAACTATTTTTCTCTGGTGTTTAACAGCCTCAGGCCTGGAGTGTTTCCAGAGCCCAGTGATTTGTGGGAAATGCAGTGCTGCCTTATCATGTCTGAGTTCTATTCAGAGGAATGTAAGTGCTCGCTTTGCAGTAATGTAGTGCTTTGGATTATCCGTTCAAATCAAGCATGCCCTTCCTTTCCTCTCATTTAGGTTTGGGTGTGCGAGTTCTGTGGACACGCCAACAGCGTAACCAACGGTGTGAAAGCGTGTGTCGGTCTGCGCGCAGGCGTGCACAGCGACGACATTTACCTGTCCAGTCAGAGCGACGATGACTACCAGAACCTGGAAGACACACTGGTGGTGTTTTGCGTGGACATTTCTGGCAGCATGAGTGTCACGACAGAGGTGTGTGTACAGAAGCATGAACGGAGGATGCACGCCCAAAGTCCTTTATTTGGACAAGACGTAAAAAGGGAAGCGGAGGTATTTGTTAACAAACACCGAGGTTTGTTTTAGAGCTGTAAATGTTTTAAAGGCTAAATTTGGTTTTGAATAAGCAATAATCCAAGGTGTCAATCAGCGGTAACAGCCACCTTAGCTGGACAGATAAACATTATCAAACAGCAACAGTTTGATTGGACTAAACTACAAAATCACCAAAAGAGGACATTTAGTAATAAAGGCTGTCAGCATTAACGAGGTTAAAGTCTTAACCTTTTCCTGTGATTAAGAAAATGTTAAAACTTCGATCGACCTATTTTTTAAAATCAAAACAGGCAAAAGAAAATGCATAATAGTGGACTTTCAAAACTACTTAAAGGCTTTATATGTGATTTTTTGATCCAGCAGATGTCGCCCTTGAGCACCAGCATGAAACCAAAACAACTCGCGGTGCATTGTTGTGTTAGCATGCTAATGCTAGCGATCTTTATTATGCTCGTATCTTCACACTGCATGTAAATTTACCTGAAATGAGCGTGATCTAGAAACACAGTTAAGCAGTGAGTACAGTATGTTATTCTTCTTTTCTCTAGTCCCTCAATTAAACAACTTTTATACACGAGGGGAGGAGTCAGCCGGCCGTCCGGGCGATGTAAACAAAGTGAAGATAGGACTCTGAAAACTCTGAAAACATCACAGACAGTGGGACTCGGGTGTTACACCCATTGTAGACAGTCATGACTCACAGAGTTATTTTCAGAGGATATACTTGATTTATATTATATTAAGTGTGAAAAATATAAAGACTTTAAAATTAAGTAAATACATATTTCATGTTGTTTTCTTTTCCTAACATGTTTGCTCCACTTTAGGTTACAACAAGCAGTGGAACAGCACACATATCCAGACTACAGGTAAGACGCTGAAGGGAACATCTTTTTACACATTCTTCTATAAATTTTGGACATTTACTAAATTCCTAAGCGAACGTACATCCATGCATTTTATTGACTACATAATCCTGCGATGGAGAGTAAATCTTTTGTGTTTTCTCAAAATCTTGATATCTATCCTAATCAGGTTTTTTTGCTCTGGCTTTACCTTCTCTGTCCTCGCTCACTTAGGAATAACAATGCTGGTTTTCTTGCTAAGATTAAGTCGTTATCACAACAACAAAAAAACACGTTAACCATTGATGTTATCCCAGGACAACGAGATAAATAAGTTGAGATCTCAAGAAAACACACAAAATTGACTCGTTATGTTGGGAAATGAAGTTGTATAAAATGTATTAACGAGATGGTATTAAAGTTTGTACCTTGCTGGCTGTTTCCCCCCCGCAGAGTATGCAAGATGCCCTCCAGCGGGCTCTAACATCCCTGCTGCAGCAGTCCCCCCACAGGAGGGTGGCCCTGGTCACGTTCAACGATGATGTAGGAGAAGTCATTTCATGAATTTTAAAAATGAAGTTTGTCCGTCCTTCCATGTAGGGAAGTGTTTTTATAAATATGAAGACACTAGACGAGTCAAACACTTCTTCATGAACACTCCGTCCCTGTGTTTGGTGTTTTTATTTCCTTTTCTAACATTTGGATCATATGCTGGCAGTGAAAAGCATCAGGTGTAAAAAGTTATTGTTTTGTGAAAAATATCTTAAAATGACTGTAGGTAAGATTTTCCAATTGGAGCTCTAGAGGTTACCAATGATCCTCTTACTTCTTCTAACCCATTGTTCTCTTACAGGTTGTAATATACGGTGATGGCACTAGCACTCCTCTCGCTCTCAGGGATTGGGCATTGGTTGACTACGACCATATATGGCAACAGAGTGTGGCTTATAGCATCCCGCATTGTATTGCTGAGACCTACAACCAACTCATGCAGAGAGTCCAGGAGTAAGAGTTTGTTTTCTGTGTGTGGAGCAAAAATGACAGAATGAATGTTTCGTACACCCTGAAACCTGAAAATGTTTAAGAAGTTCAAACTTTGTTTCAATGTACATTTCTGCAACACAGCCTCAGTGAAAATGGGGCTACGTGCCTTGGCCCTGCCATGTTAGCCTCGGTGGCTATGGCATCGAGGTACCCTGGATCAAAGGTGTGTAAGTGAATAATAAGGAATCAACTGTTTTACATTTTTGGAAAATTAGTTTTTCTGTCAAAGAGGTGAAGATTGAGACAAATCTATTATTCTTTAAATTTAAAAGGTTACTTTTTTGAGTCCTTTTGCCAAGGTTTTCAGGCAATATTTGTACACTATAGATTTAGTGCCATTAAGACAAATTAGATATAATCTGTCAAACTTTTCCCACCAGTGTTTTCTGTTTTGCAGGTGATTTTGTGTACTGACGGCAAAGCCAACATTGGACTGGGTGAAATGGAGCAATCGCCCTCTCTGTCCTCCTCTTCCATTCATTCTTATTTCTACAGGAAACTGTCTCTACAGGCTGCTGATAGTGGGTGAGGACGCACATACATGTACTCACAGTGGTTTACTTAGATAGACTGACAGATGTTCAGGTAAAGTCGTATGAAATCAAGACGTCAAAAATTGTTAAAGATGTTCCTTTTTTTCTCTTCAAGAGTCATTATATCAGTGATGACTTTTGAAGGTACAGATTGTCGCTTGGCTGACATTGGGAGACTTGCAGACACTACTGGAGGAAGGGTGAGACTCACATATTGTTGTACGGGCCATTACTACAGTAGCACTGAAAACCATATTAACCATATTAAATGCAGGTGAAATGCATGTGAAATATCCAGGGTCATCTTAACAACCACACTGTAGGCAGATTGAAAAGCATGCCTCCTCTAAAAACGTGAAGACTTTGTGGGCATAGCAACAAGTTTTCAACAAGTATCTCCTTTTAGATATTCATGGTGTTGCGCTTGTTTTTTTTTTTTTGCCAAACATAGGTTCAAGTAACAATTTGTAGTTGACTTTTTCCAGAGATGGAAAATGGTCAGATAAAGTCCAAAGTTTTGACCATCTGAAAGTTGTCGGGGGATGGGATTCCTAAACACCAGCTATGAAATTAAGTCAAACTTCTCTGAGATTGCTCATCTCTTACTGAAAACCATATTAAATGCAGGTGAAATGCATGTGAATTATCCAGGGTCATTGGGATATCGAGTTGGTTTATAGAAAATAAATGACCCTGTTTTTATGTTCAACCTTTTCAGAATACAAATATCTTAACAAACACACTATAGGCGCAGATTGAAAAGCATGCCTCCTCTAAAAAAGTGAAGACTTTGTGGGGATAGCAACAAGTTTTCAACAAGTATCTCCTTTTAGATATTTGCCAAACATAGGTTCAAGTAGCAATTTGTAGTTGACTTTTTCCAGAGAGGGAAAATGGTCAGATAAAGTCTACAGTTTTGACCATCTGAAAGTTGTCGGGGGATGGGATTCCTAAAGACCAGCTATGAAATGAATGTATTTGACTCTACATTCATAGCATAGCCAAGTGAGATGTGTTAAAAAATATGAATTGTGTGTGATAGAAGCATTAAAGTCTGTATGTTAATGGTATTAATCAATAAACATGACTAGTAACAGTAACGTGTTTCATGTCCTGAGCAGGTGAATATGGTGAGCGTCGGTACTGTTGCAACTGAGATCCAGTCGGCCTCCAATGACAATGTTGTTGTAACAGGAGTCATGGCAACCCTACTCGCTCCTGATGGGATGTAAGTGAAGTCTGACAGTAAGAAAAAAAGTAACAAGACATTTTAAATTTGTTTTTTTATGTCTACCTACCAATGACAAGAACAAAGACATCAAGATAATCCACGTCGCAAATCTAAGATTTATATAATACTTATTTAAAACGGGCCAAGATATTTAAAACCCCTTTCTTTGTTTGTGTATGTATATAAGTGTATTCACTCTCTACCCTCTGTAGGTACTTTCCATATGAGGATGAAAACAATCACAAAGTAGTGAGAGATATAGGGAATGTGACTAAGGGACTAGAGATCACCATTCAGTTTGCTGTAAAACCAGAGTTAATGGAGGGTAAGACCTTTAATGTCTAATCTGAATAAATGTTGCCACTTCCCACAATGTGAGAAGTTAGTGTTTAAAATAACATTTTATTAAGATATGATGTGTTTGACAGTTTTTCTACAGAAGAGCACTCTTCCATTCCAAGTCCAGCTGAGCTTCAAGACCAGAGATCAACAAAAAGTCACTCGCATCATCACAGAACAGCGACCGGTTACTACGTTCAGGTAAAGACAATAAACATGGAGACTGAATTGATAGAAAAATTGTTGCGGTTCACATCAAAGTGTTTCGATTCTCAGTCATGTTCACATATTTTGACGACATTCTCGTTCAACTTAAAGTCGGATCCAGGCTGGGAACCTCAACACCGCAGTGCTTGGTGTCCATTGTGCTCAACTCTGTGCCAGACTAACCATGGACGGCCGAGTGCAGGAAGCACAGAGGCAACTTAAAGCACATCAAGTCTTGCTCAGTCAAATCAGGTATGACACGCTGAAATCAGAACTCCCTCTGGCTGCTGAGCCTACTTCACACACACGTTCCCATTTACGTGACGATCTGGGGACCCAGACAGTCTTTGCCGCGTTATCGGGACCATGACTCAGTCTTTTTGTTTGAATTTGTGCATTTGTGTCAACTTGCAAGAAAAGTATAGTTGACATGATTTTAAGAAAAGTTAATTTAATTTAGCTTTTGCACTAAATTTAACATTGCTGTTATGACAAACCCAATCTACGCAAATGTGCAGCTTTGTAATTCATTAATTTATAAGAATGGAGATATAAAGATATTTAAAAAAGAATTAAAGGAAAATGGTCAAATGAATAAAAATTTAAGAATGTACAGATATAAGGTCTTATTCACATGCATTTCTATTAACATCACATACCGGGTGAATATTTGAATCATTTCAAAATAAGACTGAAAGATTGAAATATAGTTTTGTGAAAAATTAGGAAGTGGGTTTTGTTGTTTCTGGTATTAAACTTCATTTTGCTGTACTATAGTAAGCAGAGGCCAATCGAACAGGAGGAGAATATCTACAGCAACTGGATGGACACCATGACAATCATCTGTGATGACATCACAACAGAATCTCAGGTTATCTTCTAACTTGATTTAGAGTTCTTAGAAAATGGAGTAAATAAATTAATAAAAATAAATTCTCTGTTACATTGATTTTTTTTTTTACCCCGCAGACTCTTTCTGATGAAGCAGCTAACGTAATGTACCAGATGAAGAGAGCAAGCAGTGTTAACAACGATACAAGTGAGATCCAGAAGAACACTATGAAGAAGAAAAAGAAGGCCCTGATGGAATGAATGTGCAGACATTATAAATCCATCCTTAGTCAAGTAGTTTTTGAACTTAAAGGCAGGGTTGGTCATTTTCCTCCAGATCCACTTTTTAAGATTCTGGTGTAAATTGTCTTTAGGTCCTGACAGAAATTAATAACTCATGTTCAAGGAACAAAGAAGATCCTTCATCTGTATCAGTTTGTAAGTCTGTAAAAACTTCGACCAATGTCTGCCACGAGGTACCAATCTGACGAACCAATCAGACGCCTCCCTGCTCGTTCTTTACCTCATTCATGCACGAGCCCACACTCAAAGCATGAGCTGAGGTCCGCTTCTGGACCAACGGCGCTTGTGCATACAGGTAAGTGAGGGGGCGTGGCTTTTGAGGGAGCACAGAGGGGAGGGGGTGCAGACAGAGCACTGAGGGTGCTGATTTCAAAATCATGCTAGTTTTTTAAATGACCAACCCTGCCTTTAACTTATCAAAATTGGACCAACCACAATTTTGTCTGAGTTCTTTTTTTTCACTGGATGATTAAAATGAACTGACAACAAGATCGAAACTGTTTCATTTTGTATCGAATCAATTCTTTCTTATGTCAATTTTTTTCTGCATTTTTATTTTGTTGTGTACCAACAAACATTTTCTTATGAGGACTCCGTAGCACTCCAATTATTCTTGGAACGCAAAGTTACTTCCTTATGAGAACACCTGTAGGGGGGTGGATTATGTGAAGACAGATAAAAAGATGAACGCATAGACGTCCACTCTGTTAAATATGATCTAAATCTAGAATGCTTTACCTCTTGTAACAGTAGATGTGAAACTAATTCACAATGATTCTTGTTTCAGTTGTATTTGTTCAGACAAAGATGAGTTCAGTCTCTAGACTAAGCTTGTTCTAAAAGCATTTTTGTTACGAGATTCAGTCGGCTCTTGTTAAACGCACAGGAACTAAAAGAGACCATCCATTACGTGATACTGTCACACTTTGCTCCATGCCTTAAGCAGCATTGCAGCGATAGAAATGAACTGTATGTGAAGCGAGACACAGAGCCCTCAGGTTATAGGGGTTAGGGTTACCCATGAATAAACAAGTTCACAGTTCATTATCGTGACAGTCTTTAGGTTAGAAGTTAACTAGTTCACTGCATATCATCCTGGCACGTGTCGACTTTAAGTACCAAAAAACACAAGTCAGGCGGTGACACACAAACCTACTTCTGAACCTGTCTGTACACCAATAAATCTTAAATACCTTTGTACTTGTTATGGATAACAATACTAAGTTATTAGTTGATTTTTGGCTGCTATCATCGCATCTCATAAAAAATATCACTATAGTATTTTCATAAATAATTATCTGAAAATACTAATACACATTATTTCTGTTCTTCAAGTCTCTTTTTTCCTGTGAATTCACATCATTCCCATTCATTTAGCTGGGGAATGTAACTCCCGTTGGGTGATTAACTCTCTCTATCTTGCCTCTGAAGGTATTCCCATATCAGGATATATAAAAGATATCTCAACATAAAATACTTCTGCAAGTGAATTATCAAAAATATTTAAATATTTGATCAAATTGATAAATATAAAAATATTTTGATAAAGCCAGCTACTTGAAACACATGGATTTGTTTGATTTTCATTTCCCAATAACTCAGAGTTATTCAAGCCACTATCAAGTCAAGTCACATTTATTTAAAAACAGCAACAGCTGACCAAAGTGCTGTACGATGCATTAAATAAACAATTTAGAGGAGACTTTTAGTAAGTCGAGGAGCTTCATGCTTCCCTCTGGACTGGAGAAACAGGTTTAGTCCTGGCATTTCAACTCACTTAGCACGTCCGCCCTAAACCGTCTCCAGTCGATCCAGCATGCTGCTGCTCGATTACTCACCAGGTCAAACAAACGGTCTCACATCACCCCGATACTGGGAACACTGCACTGGCTCCCTGTGGATTAATATAGTTTAAAATGATCATTCTCACCTTCAGAGCCATTCACGGTCAGGCCCCAGATTACCTGTCAGAACTCATTCACCTGTATGCACCCGCCCGTTCACTAAGGTCAAACCCCCTACACCTGTTGTCTGTCCCGCTGACACATTGGGCTCATGGGGCTCGTGCGTTTCAGTCCATAGCAGTAATCCTCTGGAATTCTCTCCCCGTCTCGCTACGTCTTTCTGACTCTGTTGAGTCAATTAGGCCAATGGGTCATCAGATCCACCCAGTGCACCTACTCATCTATGTTTTATTGTTCCTGGTTACAGCAGGATTTTATAATGTTGTCCATGATGTACTCACTTTTTTCTTTTTCTTCTTTCATTGTATGCATGCTGTTGTTGTTTTTTGTTGATGTAAAGCACTTTGTGACCGTTGTCTGCAAAAAGCGCTACATAAATAAACTTTATTATTATTATTATTATTATTATTATTATTTAAAAATGTGCGTCAGTTAAATTCCTAAAATATTATTTCTTCACTGACTGTGAAAACAACACTAATGGAAATATACTCAAGACTACAGATGCTCCGTGTTTGTGATTTACTGCCATACAACATGTAATCAAGGGCTGCACAGAGGTTAACACTGCTGCCTCACAGCGGGGAGGTTTCTTGTTCAGATCTCTGCGGGACCGGAGTCTCTCTGTGTGGAGTCTGCATGTTCTCCCCGGTTCTCTCTCCGAGTACCCCGACTTCCTCCCACAGTCCAAAGACGTGCTCGTTAGGTTACCTGCTGACTTTAAATCGCCCGTAGGTGTGAATGTGAGTGTTGTTGGTTGTCTGTCTCTAAATGTAAGCCCTGTGATTGACTGGTGATTAGTCAAAGATATTTTTGGAATCACTGACCGACGACCTTTTCTTTTGTTTGAGCGTGAGGACACGTTTTGTTTTTGGTACATGCTTGAGCTTCTTCTGTTTATCTCTCACTGAAGAAGCACATCATTAGTCGAAAGGAATGACAAACGTGACAAAGATGTCCTTGTCTAAACACGCAGACATATCTAGAAAATAAACAAACACAAACCGTCACACACACAGTGAGGCGCGTGAAAGTGGCAAAAGGCACAATTCTCACCGTTCTACGTGAACCGTAAAGAAGACAAAGACGATAAGATGAGCTTATTTTATTTTTCATGCCATCAGTCGGACTCAGTCACGTAGCCTCTTAGAATATCTTCATCTTCACTTTAAGCAGTCATTGGGGTTTTTGTTGGCTTCAGACTGTAATGATTCATTTCAAATTGAATGTTTATATTTATATATTTAGCTTTATACTTGGCCGCATAAATTCAAGAAGAAACTTCTACCTACATGAATTTGTATTATTATATTGTATAATCTTATTATATTGTTCTGTATAGCAATTCTTCTAAGAAACAAAAAAAACGTTTTTGTCCGACCAATAAATGCAAACAAGGAAACAAGGGTTGAGGATTAAAATCATGTCTATTTGACATACTTTGAGTTTCTGTGTGTGTGTATTTGTGTGCATCATTCACTCAACTTAACCAGTCCTGCCACATTTACCTGACAAACAGAGCGAGTGGGCGTGGTGTACCCTTCCTTCTTCCCTGTGAAGGAAAATCACAACCCTCACACACATTTATACCATTTAACCAGAGGAGCGGACACACCTCTTTAGAGACAACTCTTCAGATCAAGACACAACACAGACCGACAGCTCTGGAGATTAGTGGATACATTTTAAATTCAGACCCACCAACAGAAAAGGTAACGTCTCTCATCCTCTTTTTTTTTCATGCTCAATGGTAAACTGAACTCAAACATTTAGATTTGCAACAGGTGTCTTCTGTTCAAAAGGGAACGTGGGTCACTTAGTGAATCTGAGATGCTTAAATAATAAAATGTACATCTTATACTTAGGTGGAGCTGCAGCCAATGAATTATTTGAATGTTTTGATTTGGTCAGCTACGCCCCAATCATTTCTGTTTTGAAGTTGACAGGAGTGTCACTTAGCTGTTCTAAACTATGTAATCTCATAAGAATGGTTGTTTTCTCTTTGCAAATTAGTTCTAAGCTATTTAATCTGTTTTTTCTATTTGTCTGTATCTGCCTAGCCCATGCTAATGTCCTGTATTTGTGTTTGTCCTGATGTGTCATGACTGTGGTTTATGGTTCATGTTCTGCAGAACAGGAACCTGCTGCAAACCAGTTTTTTAAACTGAGTCAGGCCCGTTAAACTGTAACTTAATGTTACTTTAAAACTTTCCTGTATAATAAATTAAATGAAATCTCATAAGAATATGGTTGTTGTCTCTTTGCAAACTAGTTTCCTTTAGAGTAAAGATACTCAAAACTGCATTTCGTAATCTTGCAGAATAATTTAGGCAAGTTTGGAGTGATCCATATGGAAATTGCAATCTTTGTTTCAGAGTAAAATAACACTTTTTTGGAGCTTACTGTTGTACCTCTACAATGTACAAAAGCATGTTTGAGGCCAGTTGACTTTTTAAGTTAAGACTGGCATTTTGAAAATGAAGACGCTCAAGATGACAATTAACATACTTAACTGTAATGTTATCACATCTGAAGATTTGGGCTTTGGGATAGTCATGTTTTTACACCTGATTAGATTTTTATGACTTAGCCTTATCAAATAACTTGCACCAAAAAATTCAGAATCAGCTCATATGTAACCTGTAAAAAAAGGACTTTGTCTCAATAACATTAAAGAACGCTGTGTAAGTTGATTTGTAAAGTTTCTGATGGTGCAAGCCAGAATCTTGCCCGACTTCATTCCTTAAAGTTTTTGGACCATTCTAATCTGATTGATTGCGGCAGGAGGTGATTTGTGATCATTATATAATGTGTACGTGTTTTCTCATTGGTCGTTCCCTTTTTGACTCACCTCTCAAATTACTTTACTTTACTTTCAACTTTTTATCCCCAATTCAGCAATCCCATCCATCCACTTGCATCTATCAAAACTGCCTACTACTCTGCCTTGTAGAAAGGACAGCTTTAATGAGTTGGCCAAGTGTTTGTTTGTGTATACTGTACATCTCATGATTGAACCTCATGAAATCTGTATAAGAACATCTCGACATTGAGAAACATACCATGTAAAATGTTGAACTTACTTCGGTTATAATAAATACATTTTACTGCAAAAGTGAATACTGTAGCACAAAAACTTACTTAAACTGTGGACAGGATTATTCCGCTCAGCTGAGAACTATGACAAGAAGCTCAAAGAGATACCCTGCTGGTCTATACCCTCACTCAAACCAGTCGTTTGAGTGAGGGTGAAGATTGGTGGATTCTTGGTTCAACAGTGCATCCATTTTTTTGCTTTCCACAGGATGTCCTTACATGGCAGCTTTCTGTCCGATGAGCAGTTCCAGTGCTCCATCTGCCTCGATGTGTTCGTTAATCCTTCATCCACACCATGCGGCCACAGCTTCTGCATGGCATGCATCAGCAGATACTGGGATGGCTCTAAGGTGTGTAGGCTACATGAGTCATTACATGAATGTTGGACTTGGGTATAACTTGGTTCATTCCTTCCTTTTCCAATATGTCCTTAAATAGCAATTGCTGATCTCTTTCCTTTCAATCCCCTTTATTTCTTTAGTTTGTACTGAGACTTTCTTTGGGTTGGGGTAAATTGACGCGATGTCCTTTTGTTTTTGCCAGTTGGCAACATGGTGGTGGCACAAATGATGTCCCAAGCAGAATTTTGATCTTTTGCCAGAAAGTTAAGTTCTACCAAGGAAACCTCTGTTGGTATCCCTGTGAGGTTCTATTGAGTCCAATCTTGGCTCATACCATGTTTGTAACTCCTGAATGTTGTTGTGAAATGGTAAGAGTTTTGGTAAGGTTTAGGCAACAAACCACTTGGTAAGATTTAGAAAAAGATTGAGGTCTTAGTCGAAAGAAAGTTCTTCAAAGAAGGAAGTCGTGTCCATGTATTCAAATCTATGGTTTACATTTTGTGACCAATTTTGTCTATCCTTTTTTTTATTTCTATCACTACTCCAACCATCGTTCCGCTTTCAGGTTTGCCAGTGTCCACTGTGTAAGAAGACTTTCCAGAAGCGGCCTGACCTCCAGATCAACAGGACTCTGCGAGAGATCACCGAGCAGTTCAAATCCATGAAAGGAAGCGGAGGAACGGGAAGGGAGAAAAGGTATAGAGGAGGTGACGTTACCAGAATACCAGAAACCTTTCTCTTTCATGGATTAAAGAAGAAGCTGCCTCGACCTCTGCCAAAAGTGCCTGCGAGACGGACTAATGAGCCCCAAGGTGATTTTGGAAGACTGCGCCCATGACATCTCATGCTATTGCTAATCTGTCTGACTCTATCATCAAACCCTTTGAGATGTCATCGTCTTTGATATGTTTCAGCTGACTTGATCTTGATGGCTACTTCAGTACCAAACCCCAGCCCAGTACCGAACCCCCCGTCTGGACCCCCTCCCCCACCTCCAGGTTACGGTCACTCAAGCGGCCGGAGAAGGTTCACGGTGACAGGGGCTGCGAGCGGTGAAAGTATTCCTATCTGCGAGATCCATCACAGAGGAATAATGGTACATCACTTCTTTAGAATTATAAACAAATTCCTGTCATTGATTTTTGGATTCCAGATTTTGGATTGAGGTTTTGATTAGGATATAACCTGTCATTATTACAATTTATTGAGAACCTAGAAGTTTATGACTTGTTTTTCTTCTCAACCCGTGGACGTTAATATTTTCATGGCAAGATGTCTGGAACTATAACACACTCTCTCACTGATACCAGATCTACTGTAGGACTGACGGAGTGTGTATCTGTCCTAATTGTGAGACTGAGGAACATCAGGATCACGACACAGTGACTGTAGAAGACGAATGGCTAGAAACCAAGGTATGAAAACAGGACAGAGAGACAAAATCATACTCGAAGTGAGTCATTCATATTTGGGGAATTTACTTGTGTGGTTTCTTTGTTTTGGTTTTGAAAGGAAGAACAATTAGCTAAGAAATGTAAAAGCAAAAGGTCCCTCATGTTTGGAAATCCTAGCTAGACAGCAAATTCAATATGGAGGCAACATAGTCTGGACCAATCGCCTCTAATAAATAAGGATAACATCCTTCAAGTTACAGTATACAGTCAGTAATTGTCTTGGATCTCACAGAGCCTAAAAACAGCTCATAGCTCCAAACCACCGCAGAATACCCAAGGCTGATGTCATGTGTTTGCGTAGTTAAAGGCAAGTATACTCAAGGTTTTAGACAGGCAGTTCATCTAGATTTTCAAAGTTCTCAAAATTTTCCAAAGTATAAGGAATTATATCTATTACCTTAAGAGTGTGAGAAGATCATTTGAGAACCAAAAACACAATTTATTGTTTATCCCCCCCAAAAAAAACAGCTTTTTCAAGCAAAACTAATAATACTTTTGTGTTTTTCGTGTAGGCTCAGCTAAGTGTGTCGGAGCAGGAGATCCGGGATATGATCAGACAGAGAATCAGGAAGATCGAGGGGATCAAAAAGTCAGTGGCTGAAGTGGAGGTAGGACAAACACACTCTTGTTTTTATGCCAAAATCAGTTGGTCCTCCTGCCGTCAAATTTCAATCTTAAAACATAAATGAAATGGTCAGAATAACAAAAGGTTTCTTGAAAGGCCTAACTTACAAATAACACGTAAATCCCACAGTTGGCAGTTGAAGGAGACACGACGGGCAGTGTCTGCCTTTTTTCTTTGCTTGTGTCCGCCATCCAGCGCTCCCAGGCGGAGCTGATGGAGGTGATGGAGTTGAGCCGGAGGGCCGCTGAGCACCAGGCCGAGGTGATGATACGACAACTGGAGCTGGAGGTGAAAGAACTGCGAAGCAGAGAAAAGGCCCTCGCTGAGCTCGCCCAGTTAGATGATGCCTTACAGGGTGTTAAGGTTTGTGCCAATCTAACGGTTCTCATTTGAATGATATTCCAACGAGTATTGTTCGGAATCATGACCACAGTTGAGTTCTTGATCATTCGACATCCTTTCTTTCCAGGCATTCCCGGTCCTCTTGGATCCTCCACCTACCAAAGACTGGTCTGAGGTTTCAGTGAACACTGACTTAGGAACCGGAACCATTTATAGATCTCTGGCAGCTCAGGTGGAGAGTTTCCTGAAAGAGCTGAAGAAGGCTGCAGAAACAGGTCAGTGAAATGCTGAACACCAGACTTGTTTTCCAAAGATAACAAACAATGAAGACAAGATGACAGGCATAAAGAACAACATGTTTTACTCGAAGCACCATTGAGTCCGTGATGGTTGGGAAAAGTCGTTCACATCTAGAGTCAAAAGAGCAGATTTATAAACCGAAACTCTGATGATTTATGGTTTTGTAAAAGAGTAACAATACTCCTTTAGTACACTTCACTAGATATGTGACAAAGTATTCCAATACTGCCCTCTTGTGGTGAATGACGGTAGTATGTCTAAATTGTAAGGTCTCAATTAAGATAATAGATGTTTTTGGTATTTCTTTTAACTAACTGAGAAAATGACATCATCAAGAATTTTGATTTCATGAACTTTCTTGTGTCTAAATAACTTGAAGTTCCTGATACATGTCTCCTTGTTTCACTCCAGGTTTTCCAGCCCCAGTCCCGGAACCCAGTCCAGTTCGAACACAGCCCAGTGAGTTTCCATTTCCAATCTATCTAAAATATGTAGATCATGAAGGTCAACATTGAACATAATCCAATACATTATATCTGTAACTCTGTGACTCCATCCTGCCCAAACCAGTTAAACGTGTACAAAAGGGTTAAAGACAAATCTATGCAATGCATTTGTAAGTTTGAACATTTTGTCTTGGTTTTAACAACACTGTTTTTCTGCAGGGGTAAGAAGGGTTCAGGAGTATGCAGGTATGTTACAATCACAAAGACTTCATTAAATTAACAATACTTCCAAAGAGTTACCCCCCAAAAGTTGTGAATTTTAGATTTAAAAAAACTTGGATGTTCTATTGGAATAAATTGGTAAATTTGGTGCAAAAAAACTTGAATATCTCCTGATATTATGCGAGTACATTTACAAGAATCTTAGTAAATGTGTTGTTTCTTGTTCGCAAATGTAAGACTATAATTTCAATCAATCGATCAAACTTTATGTGTATAGCACATTTCAAAGAACATCCAAGTTTTTTCTTGTGAATTTGTGTGTCTGAGTTTTTTCAATTATTAATGTCTCCCTTCCCAAACCTTTTCGACCTAAAATGGACCTAATACGCAGTCTCGTAATGGGCATAAATTCAGATAGAAAAATACATCGTTCTTCACATTCCCTTCTTTCCTCAACACAGTGGACGTGACCCTGGACGATAACACTTCCCATCCCAGACTGATTCTGTCGGGGGACATGAAGAGTGTGAGACACCTGTTCATTTTTTATACCTTACAATTTTCAGAGTGATATCTGAAAGCATTTTTTAACTATGATATGCGAAAGGTTAATTTTGGTTGTCAAACTGTGTCTGCAGGTGAGGTGTGGAGATCGACACCAGCTGCTTCCAGATAACCCGGAGAGGTTTGACAGAGTCGTCTGCGTCCTGGGGAGGCCGATGATCTCCTCTGGGAGACACTACTGGGAGGTAAGAGACCCTCCTTCATGAATGTATTATTAAAATCATCCCCAAAGCCGATTATGTTCCAATAAATCTGCTTCCTGTAAACAGGTGGAGGTCGGCGGGAAGACGGACTGGGATCTAGGCGTGGCCAAACAATCGATCAACAGGAAGGGGAAGGTTGAAGTCACCCCAAGCAACGGATACTGGTTCCTCAGCCTGAGAGACAAGTTAGTTTAGTCATCACTTGTCAGTTAACAAGAAAAAGTAACATTCGCACCAACAGCAATACCAAAAAGAATTTGCATCAAAATCTACGGCATCAAATATTTTATTTGGCGGGTGGTGGAGACCAAAAAACAGAGCTACGGTAATAAACCGTTAACTGAAGTATTAAAGGCTTTTGTAGCTTTGATATGGCTGGATATGTATACAGCCATCACCATCGATGGGGCCACTATGTTCTTGTTCTCTTTACAGTTTAACTCTGATGCCCCCTAGTGGCCAAACAGTCACACGAAACAGCTTTAAAATTGTCAGCATCCTCCTGTCATCTGTTTCTTAATTGTTAATATGACTCAATTGATTCATGAGTTAAATTAATTTAAGGATGTAGATTTTCCGCTCAATTCTTAAGTGTAACATGCCGTATAATACCAACATGTTGTAATATGGCAGACATTAACATTACATTAAAATTCTTAGTGTAGGACTAGGTCCTTTTTGCTGCCCATTTTAATTAACTATCTTGTCTGTTTTATCGTATCACCCTCATTTGTCTCCTCAGGAGTAAGTACGCCTTCCGCACTGAACCCTCCACAGACGTCCAAATGAACCTGCAACCGCAGAAGATCGGGGTATTTGTGGACTACGAGAAAGGACAGGTATAGGAACACCTTTTCTCCATGTGTTGACTTCTTTTAAAATCAGGGCCATCCGTCTCTTCCCGCTCGTTTCGCTGAGATCCAACAATCAAGATTATTTTCCAATAACACTTATTTCCTTTGTTTACCTGCAGGTGTCTTTCTACAATGTTGACTCCAAACTCCACATCTACACGTTCAACGACACTTTCAGCGACAGCATCTTCCCGTTCTTCAGCCCCTGTACGAATAAATCTGGAAAGAACGAAGGGCCGCTGATTATTACGCGAGTAACCCTTACAGAATGAAAAAAGATAACCGAGTGACTTTTTAGTTTATTCCTTTTTTTAAACTTTCCTACGATTACTCTGTAAAAACATAAAACGATCTTTTCATTATTTTTTTTTTATGAATACTTGTGGTAGCCTTCTTAAATCCCTCTGTTGCCAGATGTTGATGAATGACTGTGAAGATTTAAGCAATACAACCAAGACTTATTAATGTGGTATTGTAAATGATTTAATAAAACAATCATATTTTCTGAAACATCTTGTCTGTATCATGGATGTATTATAGAAGTGGATACTGCTTTGGAGGCAGAGCACCGTTCCAGATTATTTAAAGATTCAATGTGTAGGAATTTTACACCAAAATATATAAAAATCAATATAAAACCACTTCCCATTACCTTAAGTATTTCTAACAGTTATGAAAGCCAGAGAAATCCTTTATTTTATAGTTGAAACGGGACACGTCTTGTCAAGGTGGCCGTCATGACAGATACGTTTATCGTTGCCGTGGAAACACCGGATATTACGTCGAACAGTACCACTGCTACTGAAAGCTGCCGTACTGTTGCTGCTGTGATACATTAGCTCGTCTTCTTCGGGTCGGTTTGGCCCGTTTGTCTTCACTACGGTCAACTCTGAGGTCGTTTTCATCACTCCCATGATTCCCCGCCAGCCTCAACGTTATCTTTTTTTGTTAATGTCTTGATTGAGAGCCCCCTGGTGGCGGAACTTACACCCTGCGTGTTTAAGTGTTTGTATCATGACGCAAGAACGCAAAAACATTTTAGGATGTGAAGTAAAAACACAAAACTTGGACTTGATCTTCAAGAGCAAACTTCATTGTAAATGCATTTAAATAATAAAATCACATGTTGCAAAATTATTAAATAAAATGAGAGAAAAAAATAACAGAAATGAGCCAAAGGACAAGTGGAAATTAAAAAAAAAAAACATTCAAAACACATCTGTAAGCAAGATGAGTACGATGGACAGTAAAAATAACAACACAGAGAAAACACATTACCATATCTCATACATCAATGATTGAACCAATTATTATTTATCTCAATGAATAAGAGTTCTGCAACATGTGAATCCACCCAATTCTTCACCTGAAAACAGCTTATTATAAAGTGATCAATCAGGCCACGTCAATAATCTCTTCAAAGCCAGCAGTTACAAACTCACACAGGTTAGAGACACAGGTTAAATCTAAGCTACGGGCACGAAATCCCAAAAATCAGTTAACGCTGCCCGTCAGATGTGATTAGAAGTTAAAGCAAAAGCTTAGAGTCTCTGATAGTGTATCTCATAATGTAAGGCTACTGCTAGCGTTAGCATAACGAAAAAAATAACTTGGAAAGGACAAACTGGTAATCTTACGGTACTTCTAGCGTGTTTTCTTGGATTAGCGTAGCATTTAGACAGGAAATAAGGCTAATTTGCAATATAAGGCTACTTCTAGCATGTTTTCGTGGATTAGCATAGCATTTAGACTGGAAACAAGGCAAAACTTCGATTGTTAAGTTACTACTAGCATGTTTCCTTAAATTAGCGTAGTGTTAAGACTGGAAACAAGGCTAAACGGGTTAAAAAATATGTTACTGCTAGCATGTTTTATTAGCTAAATGTAGCACAGGTTTACTTCACAGGTACAGACACATTGATAGTGGTACTTTTAGAGGGTCAAGCTAGCTGTTTCCCTTTGTTTCCAGTCTTTATGCTAAGCTTAGCTAGCTGTCTCATTGATTTAGCTTCATATTAATCAGAAAGACAAAAGAATCTTCACAAAAAGTAGATCCACCTTTCATAAAAAATGTCTTGTCAGCAGGTGGTTCATAAAGCATAAGCATATTAATTATTACATTTACGGGTAGAAGAGTATTGAAGACTTGTCAACACACATTTAGGACTTTTCACAACTACATCTGGATTTAAAAATATTTCAGCTCAAAATATAAAATAGCAAGTTATTCAAATTTAAAACCTGCATTTCTAAAAACTACAAATACAATTTTGTAACGCACATTTTCTGTTTCTTTTTTGTAAAGATTTATTTTCGACACTATTTGATGTAATATATTAAAAAAAGCAAATTCAGTTTTAGTCCTTCTGTTCTTGATTTTAAAGAGAAAAAATACAGTTTTCAGTCCACTGGTTAAAGTTTTCATTGTTTACATTTACGTTAAAGTTATGTGTATTTATGGTAAACCTCGACTGACGAGGAGGAATCCGCTTCAAGCCACAAGTGCTACAATCACTCCATGTTTGTTAACTTCTCATTCCGGTTTTGGTATTCACAGCTTGACTAGATTCATTCTATTTGGAAATAACTTCAAAGCATGCATTGAAATCTCAAATTTTGAAGCGAACAGGAAGACCTGAATCCTGTCAGACTTGATTGTAAACAAGTGAAATTATTTAAATCTGCAATCTCTACTTCTAAAATTTGATATGCATCTCATATTATAATATTTTGGATGTACACTTGCACCGTTTGATTATTCTATCAATCGTGCAAAAAAAAAAAAAAAGAACTTCACCAGCTCTAAACTCGCTTTCATGCTGATTTCCTTTTTTAAAAAAACGTTTAAAATTAGAAGTTCTTGCGGTCGATGCGGTCGCGCTTCATCTGCGACTTTGCTTTTTCCTTCTGCAGGAGAATGTGTTCAGCAAACTCCCGCATTGCTCCTTTTCCCCCGACACTTCGGCAGGTGTACTTTGCAGCATTTATGGCGACCACTGGAGCGTCCCTGGGTACTGCGCTCAAACCTGCCAGGTTCAGACAGTTCACGTCAGGCTTATCGTTACCTGAGAGGAGAGAAAAACGAAGAAAGTTTGTATTAATATAAAGTATTAAGATATAGACAGTAGAGCGAGACCGATTAATCAGCCAGCCGATAATATCAGACGATATTAGCGTATGAAGTGACTACAGTATCGGCTAACTTTATCAAGCCAATATCACTAAATTTAATCACCTTTCAGATAGCATTTAATTTAAGTTTCATTGTATTACACTAGCAGTTCTCTTTCACCAGCAGAGGGCGCTATGCGGATTACAACAAGCATCATCACTCTCCAGAGTGTCAAGAGGTGATGCCCGTACATGCGCAGTTATTTTCCAGTTGAGTGACCATCTTGTCTTCCGTATATATCTTTTCCAGAAGTGTTTGATAACTGCATTTGAGGAATCAAAAGTGTAAATCTATATCTATCTATCTCTGAAGAACGAACACAGATCAAAGAAAGATATCAGCCGATTTATCGGTATCAGATTTTTTCCGGTATCGGCCCAAAAAAATCCATATCGGTCGAGCCCTAATATATACAACCTGTCATTTAAATGAACTATAATGAAAACACGATCAATATTAGTCTAGAGAACAAAATAAAGAAGCACAGTGGATTTTGATTTCTGTCAACAAAGTCAGGCAATCTAATTCCTGTTGTGATGCTAAGCTAAGCTTTTTGTTTTGTTTTGTTTCTTTAATCTGTATTTGCTCTTGTTTCATGTACAGCACTTTGGTCAGCTGTTGCTGTTTTTAAATGTGCTTTATAAATAAATGTGATTGATTGATTGATTGATTGATTGATAAGTTAACCCACTACAAAGCTGTGGCTTCACCTCTCGTGTTGAAAATGAAGCCGATGTGCTAGAGCAAAAAACAAAACAGTGTCCTAGACCCTACACAGACGTCACAGAAGGTGGGCACTTCTCGGGGGTCGGTTTGTCGCCGATGCCAACCAAACCCCCCCACAGCGTATTTTTGAAGGTGTTTCTTACCCATGTACGCAACGTCCTTCCAGTCCAGCTTCCTCTGCTCCACCACCAGCTTCAGAGTATCCAGCGGCTCCTCGTCCACCTGCATCACCTTGCAGCCCGTCCTCTGAGTCAGCTTTTCAGCCAGCAAGTGAGCCACGGGGTCCACGCTGGAGGTCAACAGCACCACCTGGTGGAGCAACACGGTTTATGGCATCTATTCTGTACGCATGTATTCTAAGTTTTATTTTCTGAAGGTTTTGGGTGCGTCTGTACCTCAACGTCTTCTTTCTGCAGCATGCGGATGCCCATGGTGTCTCTGGTGTTTATGGACACCATCTCCTCTCCGGAGACGGACAGAAAGATCCGCCCTTCAGTCAAACATCCGGAGACATTGCAGAACATCAGGTTAACCATCTCTGGAGTGTCCCGACCGAAGTAACCGTACCTGCGGGTAGAAACACAGAGTCAAGAGGACAGAAGAAAAGAAAAGGGACTCAGAAGAGAACACATTCCTGCCCTTCCCGAGCATACAAGGAAAGCTTAAGGCAGGGAGAGAAGCAGCAAATACCCAAACCGGGCAGGCAAGAATGACAACTGCATGATTAAGTCAGACACAGCATTAAAGGAGGAGCTGGGGTTGAAGAACGAGCAGCGAAGAGTAGGCAGATAGAGCCGTTTAAATAAGTGAGATCTGGCTGTAATTCGAGCTCGTTCACAAAATTAAGCGGTGTAGCCAAATATTTATATAAGACTGACGACTAAGAGGAGGACGATAGTGAGAAGGAAAAGCCAGATCAAATCATGTTTTGGATTTTGAGAGAATAAAATAAAAATCTCACCTGAGGACTCTTTGTTCTGCTACAGGCCAGTCGATGTCCACGTCTATGTCCACGCTGTACTCTGGCAGCATCTCAAAGTACGCCAGCCTACCGCCCTGGAGAGAGAGACATAACATGAGCCAAAGCAAACAAACATAGATAACAAAGCAGTGAGTGCCATTAAACAAAATGACCTAGAAATCCTTGAGTGGATGCACACTCGAAGATCACCATCAGTCACATGTTTTGTCATGTGAGGTATATAGAGCGCAACAGTAACCACCCAGGAGTACATGTACCCATTCAAATCCTTTATTGACACATTTTTAATCCCGGAACCGAGAAAACCGGCTACCCGTGGATATAAAACATTTGATTCAGCACAAAAAATTAAAAAAAACAATTTGAGGAGGTTCAAGGCTGTTTGTTTCAGTGAGGGAACTACACATCCCACAATCCATTGCGATTGAACCCAACCAAGCGGCAATTTCCAGCTAAAGCGGAATTGCAAAAAATCCTGCAGTTCACCGAGTGTCCACTAGAGGGTGGCTGCAGAAGCACCGGAAGTCACATACACACCCATTCAAAAAAGACAGTTTTTACAGCAGAGATTAACATGTTTGCAGTGTGTTTTAAAAAACGACATTGGTCTGATTAGCTCATGTCTCGATTGGCTCACACTGTGCCCAATCAGAGACGTCCCTTTGACACTACAGGATTGTGGGTAGTGGAGTTCTTTTCACCCCAGATTGTGAATAAAATGTGGTTTTCTTAAAACCAGCCTGATACATGAATTTGTGTCTTCAGGATAACATTCAATCGTTTGACACCCAGGTAGCTCGTGGTAACTCTGTTGGTTATGACGTCAGGGCTGTTAATCAAATCGGCTGCGGACAAAACCTATGGGATTTTTTTTCGGAATCCACACTGCTCTATTTTAAACCCTCAATGACAGGTTGAAGGTAATTTAAAAGATTAGAAATCAAGAAAAACTTGTGATTAATTGTGCCGCTCCAGTACCTGCAGTCGTCCCTCCGTCACTATGAGATCTTTGGTGGTGAAGTAAAACGAGCCGTTCTCACACAGCTCTCCGTCCCAGTCCTGACGCCGCGGCCGGTTTGCCGGGTCCAGGTTGCACGGTTTGGTTAGGTCCCCAGCTGTAAAGAGGAAGGGGAAAAAAGTGAACGGTTCATTCAGTATAAACTGAGACGACAAGAGATTGTTCTGCCTCACATGAAGAGGCTGACACCGACTTCTTGAAGCTGCTAATAACGCTAATAACAGTGCGCTAAAATGCTAACAAAGAGACTTAAGTTGATGTTTATTAATGTTGATTCATTATCTTCTGCTCATCCTGATAATACAGTGAAATCTAAAATGTCTGTGGGGGGATTTTGATACCTAGCTGTTTACATTCCTTTATGCTAAGCTAACCGTATCTGACTGCTAGCTGTAGCTTCATGCTTTGTAAACAGGCAACCAAATGACTAATCTGAGAGGTTTTAATATCGAGGTTGTACATCCTTCGACTTACATCCCGTCTTGACTTCCTGCCAGCGGAAATGATGCTTCCTGACCACGGAGAAGACCGAGTCGAAGCCCTTCTCCGTGATCAGCTCCAGCGCCCCCTTCAGGTGGAACGGATGGAGACAGGGGGACGTAGCCTGAATGTTACAGACGATATCCACCTCTGCAGGAAACAAACAAAAAAAAAAAACCCAGAGTCAGGTTTGAAAAACAAAAACTCCCCCTCAGCGTCTTTATGGCTGATCAAACAGACGCCAGCACAGCAACATCCTGGTTGTTAAAATATACAACATGACCTTCTGTTCACGTCCTGCTGAGGGTGAGCGTACCTGGGTAGAGTCTGATAAACTCTTGGATGGCGTCCAGGGACGTCGAAGAGTCTCTGGAGACCTCGGGACTCCTGCGGTGCACCTTGGCACCCCAAGCTATCGCCACCTTCTCGATTGTGTCGTGGTCCGTCGACACCCAGACACTAGGAAAAGGAAGGTCATCACCATTACTGTTACTACAATATCAGTCAATATTTAGTTTGTTTAACAAAAGGGACGAGGTATAGACCTGTTCTATATGAAAGGTATACTTATGACTTCTGTTGTGATCTGGCGCTACATGACTTGACCATCAAGGGGGGCGTATAAATAAACTGTTTCTTTACACTTAAATGTAGAAATCAAGTATCTCCTCTGAAAATAACTCTGTGAGTCATGACTGTCTACAATGGGTGTAACACCCGAGTCCCACTGTCTGTGATGTTTTCAGAGTCCTATCTTCACTGTGTTTACATCGCCAGGACGGCCGGCTGACTCCTCCCCTCGTGTATAAAAGTTGTTTAATTGAGGGACTAGAGAAAAGAAGAATAACATACTGTACTCACTGCTTAACTGTGTTTCTAGATCACGCTCATTTCAGGTAAATTTACATGCAGTGTGAAGATACGAGCAGAATAAAGATCGCTAGCATTAGCATGCTAACACAACAATGCAGCGCGACTTGTTTTGGTTTCATGCTGGTGCTCAAGGTCAACATCTGCTGGATCAAAAAATTGCATATAAAGCCTTTAAGATAATCAAACAGAACATGAATAAAACATCTTACTGTTCAAATGAGATTTTATAATAACAACAGTATTTCTCAGTTACCTGCAGTGGACAGGTGAGCACAATCAGGTAATAAAAGTATCAGTACATCTCTAGTAGTAAGTCAGGTGTTTAAAGGCTTTATGTGATTTTTTTGATCCAGCAGATGTCGCCCTTGAGCACCAGCATGAAACCAAAACAACTCGCGCTGACAGCCGGGGCCCCCTGCTGTGCAGAGTGGAGCAGTGCGCCCCCCTGTGGTGTTCATAAGAAGCTCGAGATGACCTCAGATTAGAAACACTTGAGGGATGATAATCTTTATTTGCAGAGTGATTTTAAAATCCACAAAGACGTCTGCAGCATTAGCTGCATGTAACGCTCGGTTCTAGCCCCCTCGATAAAAATTTGTCAGTCCGACGTCATTGTCAGTGTGAGATCACTGATCTAAGCCCATTGGCTCGTTGTGGCCCAGCAGCTCATGTTGAAATTTCCGAGACGCGTGCTGAGCAACTGACCAATAACGACAGAGCGGATCGGCAGACCAATCAGAGCAGACTTGGCCCACGTGGGGTCTAACAGTGTGGGCTCAGCAGAGTGTAGCTGACGGACTCAGAGTGTAGAGGGAGCGAGGAGGAGCAGTACATGAAAACAGACACTTTTTTATAACTTTAGTTATTGTGAACGTACAAAAGTAGGAACATAGATTAAATATACAAACCCCAAAATGAACATAATATGACCTCTTTAAAGCAGTGAGTACAGTATGTTATTCTTCTTTTCTCTAGTCCCTCAATTAAACAACTTTTATACACGAGGGGAGGAGTCAGCCGGCCGTCCGGGCGATGTAAACAAAGTGAAGATAGGACTCTGAAAACTCTGAAAACATCACAGACAGTGGGACTCGGGTGTTACACCCATTGTAGACAGTCATGACTCACAGAGTTATTTTCAGAGGATATACTTGATTTATAATATTTAAGTGTTAAAAATCACATAATAAGACTTATTAAAGTTATAAAATGACCCCTCAGGTGTTTCATGTTACCTGTCAAACATCTCCGAGTCAACAGCAGCTCTCAGCACCCATCCAATGAGCGGTACTCCCGCCAACATTTTGATGTTTTTCAGAGGAATCCCTTTGCTCCCTCCTCTCGCCAGAATCAGCGCGGCTACGTGCTTCGTCCCCGCCGGCCGGGAGAGCTTTTTGCTGGGATGCGCTCCGTCCTGCGCGCCGTTTTCTCCGGAGAGGTTTCTTTTCCGGGCGGACATGACGAGCCCAGAAAAAAACATTTAATCCCAAAGCTGATTGCAGAAATAAAAGACAACGCGGCGCTCTTACAGCGCAGAAATGTCGCTGTAAGAACAAGAAATGAAGCGGAAGTGACACATCCACATAAATGAGAAATATTTTCTTCTTCGCGTCTTTAATTTGAGGTAGCTTTCTTGGCAGCTGAGCTCACTATCGACCCCATCTGGAAGACTAAGGTACTACAATGAATTATATTAATAATCTTAAAAATATAGGACGGATGTAATAAATAAATCAACTAAGCGAATTTATATATAAATATAAACACATATACAGTAACCTATACACGTATTCACACACACACTTAGACACATACATACAATAGAAAGATTGAACATTTTAACCCTCTATCAGCTAAATGAAACAGGCATTAATTTATCTAAAAAGGGAGTGAATGAGTGAGTTGATGGAAAAAAAGATATATATTTTATATATACAGTACAATACGATATGATGTGATACGACCAAACAAAGCGACATGACATTACAAGCTACCCAAAGACTAAGGTACTACAATGCATTATATTAATAAACTTAAAAATATAGGACGGATGTAAAACTTGATTGTAGCCCGACAGAAAGTCAATAAATCAGTTTTACTTTTAAGCCAGTAAGTTTATGACTTCTAGAAATATAAAAAGAACGTCAAATAAATTAAAAAAGTATTGTTTTGTTCTTAATTAGGTTAAAGAATTCCTCTGTTTCATTGTAATTTGCCTGGATTTTATTTATTTTTTTAAATCTATATATTTTTTTTATATATTATATTATATTTTTTTTTATTAAAGCAAGTTCAAGATATACAGTGCAATTGGGATGCAGTCAACGTTTTTATTTTTTTCCCCCAGAAACATTCAAAAACCCAGCATCACTTCTCTAAAAGTCTAAACCCTAGAAATCTATATTTTATTGATTGTTTTTTTCATTGTTGAAGATTTTTTTAGATTAATTTTCATTAATATTGTCTCGGTCTCGCCCTGCCTTGGTCTTGGTCTTGGTCTTGGTCTTGGTCTTGACTCGGTCTCACCCTGCCTTGGTCTTGGTCTTGACTCGGTCTCGGAGCACCCTGGTCTCGGGGTGTCTTGGTCTCGGTTAGCGTCGTCTTCACTACAACACTAGACTAAGTTTGTTTGCTTTATATTGTCTTGGCTTCTTTTAATGACTCGGTATGTTGTGAAACTAAATTGCCCTTCTGGGATTAATAAAGTTCTCTGAATCTGAATCTGAATCTGAGGTAAAAATGTAAATATTTGTCTTGGTGGTCTGTTATATGACGACAAAAGGGAATACTATTTTTTAAAACACATATTGCGCTGGGCGACGGATAGGAGTCAGTGCGTCCACATTTCGTTACAGCCGCTTCCTGATGCTCCACAGTTGCCAAAAAAACAAACTATTAATTCATTTAAAGGGCACACCTGTAATTGCGTCAAATGCCAACTAGGGTGTCGACTTATTGTTACATGAATGGAAACTTGGTCTGCAGTACCCGACTGACAGGCTTATCACCTTTTGTCTTCATACTTCTCCTGTCATTTCTAACCATCGAGCGTGGTCTTTCTCTGTCAGTTTCATCGAACTTGTTCAGTCTCTTTCTAAAGTGTGAAAGCTTCTTCTTCAGGCACATACTGCGATATCACTTAATAGTTTTCTGTGTAATCAACCACACCACACAGGTATGCTACCCAACAAGTGCTCCCACCCACTGCTGAGAAAACAAAGCCTATCAAAATAAAAATATGCAGACCGGCCTTTCAACATGACGCTGACGAAGGTAGAGTGAAACAGAAAGGCAATTAAATACTATCGACAGTCAAAAACCAGGTGATGAGTAAGTCACCATGCACGGTTAAATCAATGCAGTGTGGAGTTGGACAAGTGGACGATGCAACCCGTCGAGATGGGTCGAATTGAACGGAATCGTCGACAGGATAATCTTGATCGAATCGATGTGAAGAATGAAGATGAACGGCCATTATCACATCGCATCATTTCCTATCGTATCATATCGTACAGTGTCTCATTGAAATGACGCTGATTAGCAGCTGCTGTGGCGCACAGTAGAGGTGATTGGTTTTTGACCGTGGCACATCGTGGCGAGCGTTGCATACTGAAACAAGAAACGAGCATTTTCTTTTGTTTTATACAGAAATCTTTTATAATGTTGACTCACTAATTGTCATATCCAACTGCAAGATTTTGTGTTTCGTTAGTTTGTTTTTGGAGCCACGCGTACACAACCGACCCGAGAAATAAATGATGCGTCAACAATTATGGTATATCGTATCGTATCTTAACATTTTGTATCGACTCAACACAGTAAGTGTGGTACCAAATCGGGGTGTGCGCCCCATATGGAGGATGTAGTCCTCCAAGCGGGCGGCCCAGGTTCAAATTTCAATTCAATTTCAATTGAACTTTATTTGTAAGGGACCATGTGCAATTGAAACATAAATGTAACCATTTGATGCATCGCACCAGAGTTAGCCTTAGGCTCATTTACATCTGCAGTCCCTTAACAAATATAACATGTAAAAACATCAAACATCACTCCTGTGGCTCCTTTCCCGCATGTCAATCCCCTCTCTCCCTGATTTCCAACTCTATCCACTGTCCTATCTCTCAAATAAAGGTACAAAAATCCCCAAAATAAATCTTAAAATAAATAAAAGTATGGTTCCAAATCGTAATCTTGTCTTTTTTTGTTTTGTGCCACATCACCCCGATAAGACAAGATATGATACATTATGTCACTTGGTACCATACTTATCGGGCTGTATTGGCACAACACAACAAGTATGGTATCGTATCAGAACTTTTGACATCCTTACTGTTTCCTCGTTTGGTTTGTATTTGTTTCTCAAACTAGCTGAAAACTCCTCACATGCCCTTTAAACACCAAACCAAAGACTGGAGAGGTTTAAAGGTAACGTGACAGAGAGGATACTCGTGTCACTGACAGTTAGAAAAGGGGGTTGGAAAAAGAACAACAACAACAGAAGGAGGCTAGCTTATCTGCTCAAACTACTCCGACAGCCCGGGCGGCATACCGCTCATTCATCCATCCTGCACCACTCCTCTCGTCACACGCCTCTCCTGCCTTCACAGCTACTTTGAATTCACGCCCTGAGTGTGTGCGGGGCCGGAGGAGCTGACAACTGCTGCATGTGTTTTGTATTCTGAGTTTGTTTGAGTGCACATGCAAATGGGGGGAAAAAAAACACTGTGTAGGTGATGTGCTCACAGGAGCTTGCCGAGGGGCAGGCAGCCAAAAATAATGTTAAGACTAAAGCAGAAATAGAATCATGTAAAATGCTAAACAATGAGAAGAAGAAAAAAACAATCTGCAAAACGGCAAGTATGAATATTGAATATAAACGTCAATAAATATCAGGTAATGCCACTGACATACTGTGAAGATCAAACTTAATTAAATAAACTCACTACTACCGACCTGGAATTATTTTATTATTACTAATTGGGGATTTGAGATTTTTGATCTTTGCTCAACATTTACACAGAAACAGAAATTAACCAAACTGACCAAAACCTTGTAAAGCAATTGACCAACATGCAAGTCCAGAACACGGTGAGCATGCTGGTGTACGGGTTAGCGATGTTGCCTCACAGCGAAAAGGGTCCTAGTACGTATCCCTGTGGAGTTCCCATTGTCCTAGTACGTATCCCTGTGGAGTTCCCGTTATCATATCCCCACAACACGTCAAGAGGTCAAAGTTTCCACCAAGCGGTCCGGTATGGATCAGTACAGTTTGGTAGGGGTTTGGCTCAGTAAACCTTGATCCTATAAGGTAATGGATGGATGGATGTTTGCATTGCTTCCTCTTTAAGAATGGTTGTCTGAGGTCCTCTGGAGATACAGATTACCAAAATCAAAGTTTTATAACTCAGGCCATCGAACGACTGAACTCCAATAACGACCCTCATGAGTTTAATTTTGGTTTTATGGACGTTTTTGTACATTCTCAGTTTCCTGTCGTAACCTGAAGAACTCTAGTGCTTCTGTTATTAATGTTGTTCACGTCGTTTGCTGTCTGAGTCTATATGTGCCTGCGTTTCTATGTGTTTATTGTTTTCACCTGGCTGCAAACGAATTTCCACTCGGGGACAGTTAAATTTTTTCAGTTTGTTGTCACACACTGAAGTCGCTATTCTGAACTTTTTGATTTAGAATAAATACAATCTTAGGAATTTGTCAGTAAAGAGCATGACTGACAGTGTGATTTGTGTATAGTAATACATATTTATTTTGTGTTCTTTTGCACCGTGAGGGATGGGGGTGGAAAATATTTTCTTCTGCCAAAAGGGGGGGGGGGGGGGGGGGGCTGGCAGAAGAAAGTTTGGTAACAGCTGTATCATGTCGTGTTTCTCTCAAGATATTTGTTTCCTCAGCCATGCACGTCTAGACTTCTGGGTTTGGTTATTTTAGTTTGGCCTGAAGACCACTGGTAGTCCTGTTTCCTAGACTAGTTCTGTTGTCTTTGGGTAGCTTGTCATGTCATGTCGCTTTGTTTGATCGTATCGTATCGTATATATAAAATATATTTCTTTTTTTTCCATCAACTCACTCATTTACTCCATTTTTAATAGATCAATGCCTGTTTCATTTAGCTGATAGAGGGTTAAAATGTTCAGTCTTTCTATTGTATGTATGTGTCTAAGTGTGTGTGTATGAATACGTGTATAGGTTACTGTAAATG
Source organism: Labrus mixtus (assembly GCF_963584025.1). Classification (NCBI taxonomy): domain Eukaryota; kingdom Metazoa; phylum Chordata; class Actinopteri; order Labriformes; family Labridae; genus Labrus; species Labrus mixtus. Next base: position 18,897,924 of record NC_083634.1, on the reverse strand, counting down.
TGTTTATATTTAATCTTGTTTTGAAATTGTGTAATTTGATTTGTTTAGTTGATTTATTTGTCTCTTAAGAGGTTCCTTGTATAAACCTGTTGGCCTCTTGACCTCTCCTGACACACCTTGTATGTTTCTGTTAATCCTATTTTGATGTATTCTTATATGTGTGCTAATAAGTAAAATAAAAAAATAAATAAAATAGTATTGTTTTGTTTTGTGTCATATCGTATAGTGTTGTGTCATGTAATTTAAGTTCCCTTTGTGCGGTTGTATCGCATCATATCGTGTCCTGTCCTGTCATGTCAGGTCATGTCGCCGTGTTCTGTATCGTATAGTGTCATATTGTAAAAAGATATAACAGGAAGCCGAATCCCTCTAACTGACCCCAAACATCACTAGAATCATCGCTTCGTAGAACAACATTTACTGTTATTTTCCCATGTCTCTGAAAAATTGGGTGTGTTTTGAGATTGTGAGGTGTCCAAATAATCACACACTACTTACGAAACCATTTTAAAATAATAAGCGAGGAGCTGTTACATGAAAAAACTAAATGGGTAACTGCTTCATCCACCTCAACTGTCAGAAAAAGAGAAATGGAGACGGACTACTTTTAATGTGAGTGAAGAAGAGAAGAGATGAAGGATGTGTGTGTGTGTGTGTGTGTGTGTGTGTGTGTGTGTGTTGTGTGTGTGTCTGCCAGGTTAATTACAAAGACAAGGGAACAGTGGAGAAGCAGGAGGGGGTTGTAAACACACAGCAGGGTGGGAAAGGTGGGGCGTTTAACGACCTGTGAGTGAGTCATTTGCACAGCTACAGGCCTATATTTGTCTTTTTGGCGGCGTTTATTAAGCCAAATTAACGACTGTGAAACCGCTTCTAACGGCAGCATCACTGAGAACGTATCATACTTCTACACTGTGACTTTATATAAACTTTATATAAGTCAATCTGCTGGTCATGGTCTCCGTTAAAGCTGTTTTTAGATGGTTATAAAATGAATACTGATGACCGACAAAAGCAATCAGAAACAAAATGACTGTTTCTATATCGTTATATTTCAATGACTTTAACATGTACCCGCTTTGTCCACAGGGGGCGCCAAAATAGACACAAGCCACAAGTTCCTCAGAGGAGCTTTCATCAGTTTAACCAGAGCTAAAGGTAACGCCGTCTAGGCCCTTGTTTACACGCCATCAAGTCATCGGAAAGCTGCGACCTTTTGTTGTGTTTTGGAACAGCTTTTTGGATGACTGAAAACCATGAAAAGAAATCCGCCTCTTACCGCTGTATGTGTTGTTGTTATGATATTTTGGCCTCTCTTTGACGCCAGGCTGCAAAATCCAGTCAATTTTGCATATTTTTTTATTAAACTGGTCGGTTATTTTAATTTAAGGAACTTCCTGGTCAGAGTCACAGGACTCATTTCAACTTAGCAGACACTTGACGTACATCAGAGAGTAAGTACAACACGAGCAAGGATCTAGAGAGGAGGAAACAAACGACAGTAAGGCAAGGCAAGTTTATTTATGTGGCACATTTCAACAACAAGGCAATTCAAAGTGCTTCACACAAAACATCAAAAAGCATCACGACAGAGGAAAGAAAAGAAACATTAAAATAGAAAATTTAGATTATTAAATCTGAAAATATGTTCAAATAAAAATAATTCAAATGAAATTAAAAATATAAAAAGAGTTCAAAGTTACAGAGTGCAGAGTTAAAGTTTAAGAGCAAAACAAACAGCTTTAAGTACGATCGGACACACAGGTGCTGACAGGAAGTGACCAGAGGTGCTGACAGGAAGTGACCAGAGGTGCTGACAGGAAGTGACCAGAAGCGGAGCACAACATCGACAGCTGATTAGCATCAAAAACCGTCCTGAATATGGTCGTCGTCATTATCAAACGAGACCATCGTCTCCAAAAGCAAACTGAGAAACAACTTCTTCCTCCAGGACGTCAGACTTTTAAATCAATAAAAACTTCATTAAAAAAACACAAGGACCCCCTGAGAGAAATGGCGCAGACCGCTAGCGCTGTAATTGGACCGCTGGGTAGTATCGTACTTCCTGCATTTACAAAATTCCCGCCATTTTTCAAAACTAGCGCTACAGCCTACAAGTAGAATCAACTGCTGATCGATATTTTTTCAGCTCAAACTCAAATGTAATGCACTCGGTTTCAGTCACCATGGTGACCTGGACACAAACAAGCAAAGACGGTGGCTGAACTGAAAACTAGCGATTAAAACTAGCATAGAAATCGCACCGCCAATTAGCGATTTTATGCGGAGTATTGCAGAGCTAAACGCAAACACACCAACGCACGGGTATGTAGCGCTAACGGCGGCGTTTACAGAAGTATAAACCAGGATGTAGCTGTAGAACCCGAGTGACAGTAAACATCTTGAATCTCGAATATGAAGCTAAGGTCAGGGGTCACTCATATAAAGGAATACATGACGTCATGACCCTGAAACGCGTCTCATTCCTAATCACTTGATCACTGAAACGATCAAAGGAAAGGAAAGACGAGGTGGAGCGCCGGTGTCTAAAAATATCAGCTGTCAATCATCCAGAGAAATGTAATGAAATCCTGCGTTGGAGGTTGGGTGGAGTAAATGAACACACACCCTTTTGGCAGTTTGACTCTTCACTTCATGGAGTTTCAGGAGGAGGTGGTGTGTGTGTGTGTGTGTGTGTGTGTGTGTGTGTGTGTGTGTGTGTGTGTGTGTAGGTTATTAATGTGTGTGACCTATAGTGTGTCTTTGTTGTGTACCTGCCCTAACACACTTTCGATCCCCCCCCAAAAAAATAAAGTTTCTTCTTCTTGTCATTTGTCCACACCTTAAAGCGGAATGGAGAAGAGGAGGGAGGAAAGAGTGAGGCAGAGAGAGAGAGAGAGAGAGAGAGAGAGAGAGAGAGAGGAGGGGTAAACCGGTTCAGCAGGTATACTGAGGCCTAACCCCGGTTTGCCTCCAGCTTGTTGTCACCGTTATTCCTGACGCGCATGCGCGGTGGCGCCTGTTTCCTGCTTTTTCAAACGAGTACCTGCGCTGCTGTTCGACCCACCTCTGTCGACTCTGTTCATGTGTGTGTGTGTGTGTGATCAGGATACAATCTGCCGTGTTTTTTTTTTCTCTCTGTCCCTCTCCCCCCACCCACTCACTCACACTCCCGTTATTTCAGAGCGCTGTGGGTGATATTCGCCTTTACCTGTCCGGGTTGCACACCTGAGCGGACTCACCTGTCCCGACGCCGGAAGACTTTTCACCTCTTTTAGCTCCAGAGCCGCAAAGACAATCAAGATTAAAGAGAGAAGGTGTGTGTGAGACGGGAATAAAGCAGACTGCAGCGGGACGCGGTTTGCGAAACGAAGAAGAAAGGTGCAAGGAGGAAGGAGAAGAGGGGACCGACACCTTCCATTTTCCCCCCTGCCATATTTGGAGTTTCCTGCTTTTGTAACTTTTTTTTTTCTGCCTTGAACCGAAAAAAAAAAATCAGATTTTCTACCAACTTCAGTTTTAATTAAGAATGCCGAGGGCCTTTCTGGTGAAAAAGGCGAATGTGTCGCCGGGGAAACGGAACTGGAGCGAGCTCCCAGATCATGAGCGAGGCGACGTCTACATCCCAGGTGAGTCCACGCTGCTGTAATGAGACATATTTGTCGTAAAAAACAACAACAAAAAAAATCAACCTTTGTGTAGATCCTGAAGAGTGTAGACGCGTTTTCTTTTATTTTGGGCACTTTTTACGCACGGATTTGTTTTGGGTTAAATGTGGCGTTGGGTGTGTCAGTGTGGCGGATGAGGAGGGGGGGTCTGGTGTTTCGGGGATTGTAACGGGGCAAGCTGCAAACCCTGGGCCACCGAATAACGGGAAACACAGCGGGCCGTGAAGAGAGAGAGAAAATAGTTCCCAAAGCGTGTTGGCTCACGCTGCGTATTTACACCCTGTGACCTGTTTTAACATATTTTTTTTAATTGTTTTGCTTTCGCACCAAAAAAAAACTTTTCCACCCCTATAACAAATTTAAATACACACCCCCATCAAAAAATAGCATTTTAAGCTGACACAGGATGTACAATCCCCCCACGAAAGACAACATCTTTGCACTTTTTCCTGCCGTATCTTTATATTTGCCGTCTCATTGTGCGTTGAGGCCTAACAAGCTATCAGAAAAGGCCCGTTGCTTTTCACACTTCGACCTTCAACCCCAGATTGCAGCCTTCCTCCTTGTGCAGCTTGTCGTATTATAAAAGCTGATTTGACAAGTCTGATATGGCGGAAGAGATTTAGTTTCTATTTTTTTTTCTTTTTTTAATCTATTTCGGAATCATGTTTAGCTTTGGTGATGTTTTAATTGACTCCAGATACTGTAACACGTCTTTGAAAAGCTCTTAAACGTTGCATGACAACTTCTGTTTTTCTCGTTTCGGGGCCCGTTACTAAAACAAACACGGGAGGGAGTGGGGCTGTCAAATCAAGACTTTGCATCTTTTTGCATTTAAATGACAAAGTGAGAACAATCCCCTTTGTTGGACTTTTTTTTTTTTATTGTAAGAGCCCCCTCGGTATCAGATAACAAGTAACGGACTACACCCTCATCTCCAACCATCCCCCCCTTTTTTCTCTCTCTTTCTCTCTCTCTCTCTCTCTGTGTCCCTTTTCCTCCACTTCTCATCCCCGTTAACTTTTCAATCATTGACTTTTACATCCTCTCTGCTGTTTGAAACCGGATCATGCGGACAAACTGGAGTGCTGCTAGTTTTTCAGGTGGTCTTTGAATCGAGGGAAAGTGTTAAAAACTAAAGGAATGGTCCTGGCTAATAACTTTAAGGAGACATTTTTGGGGCGTAAAAAACGCGAAAAACCGTCATTAACATTTACTCCTAACACTGAAGTTCAGACATTTCACTCCCTCAAGAAAACACTGGAGGTGAGAGTTAGTAGAAGAAGAAAAGTGAGAAAATGAACATCGCTATAAATCATTAGTCTCGGGAATATATCTGAGAGATTAAAAACTAATCTGAGCGCCGGTGCGTAATTACGCAGCGTTCACCAAACACTCCCAGCAACGGTTTCAGCTCAGTTTCAGGTATGTGCCGTTACTTGACATACCTGCCTAACGTGTGTTTTAGTGTGAAAGGAGGACGCACACACACACACACACACACACACACACACACACACAGAGGTATGATAATTGCCCTCAGACACAAACCTGACTTTGATGAGGCCTCAGTTTGTACAGTTTGTGTGTTTGAGTTTATTTTTATCTCCTGCACCACAAACATGTAACTGAGCCTGTTCCTGCCGGCTCATCAGACTCGGATCTACCTGGTTTAACCTTCACCGGACAAACACAAACAACCCGTGTGTTGCATTTCCTGAGAAACAAAAACTAAAACATCAAGTGTATTATTGAAGATAAACAGATAAAGTCTGAGAGGTGTGAGAAGCCACGCTGCAGAAAGAATAAAAATGGAGTGCAGGTGGCGCATTGGTACAGAGGATATAGTCCTTCTCGCGGGCGGCCCGGGTTCGAATCTGACCTGTGGCTCCTTTGTGTCTTGTTTCATGACTATTTTTAGTCATTTTGTGTGACGTCATTTTTATCCCTTTTCATCTCTTGTTGGTCGTTGTTTGTCCCTATAATGTCATTTCCCGCCCTTTTTGTAAACTTTTCTTCACATGTATGTTTACTTTGTGTCTGTTTTTGTTTGTTTTCGTGCACCTGTGATAGATAGATAGATAGAATCTTTATTATTGTTGTATACGAGGACACAACAAAACTTTGTTAGCAGCAATCTTAAACAGCAGCGTTTACAAAAACAACAACAACAATATATTTGTGGTGATATGTCATAGTTTTCCCTTTTTCCGATCCTTTCTGTTTCTTTGTGGTTAATTTGTACCACTTTTTTTTTTTTTTATAACTTTGTGTCTCTATCATGTCATTCTTGTCTTCCTGATTTCCAGCTCTATCCACTGTCCTGTCTCTACAACAAAGGCACAAAAAAACCCAAAACATGTCTTAAAAAACTATAAATAATATTTATATTTATTTATTTTAGGTTTAGATTCAACTTTTATTGAAGTCTTTTAATGATATGAACAAGTGAGTTGATGCAGTGAAAGGAGAAATAGGGAAACAGTTTCTTAAAATAACATAAAACCATCAAACAGAACACAAATAAAACATCTTACTGTTCAAATGAGCTTTTATAAAAACAACAATATTTCTCAGTAACCTGCAGTGAACACAGTCAGGTAATCAGACTTCTTATGAAGACGATCTGATCATGTGACATGCGGGAGGAGGTGGAAGGAGCCACAGGCCGGATTTAGAAACCTGGAGGACTACAACCTCTGTACATAGGGCGTGCACACTAACCACTTGGCCACCCTTTTAAAAAAATATATTACTGATTGTAGTGACAAGCTGTGGAGCCTCGAACGTTTTGTTTGTGCTCTTTTGATTTTGCATGGATTAAGCAAATGACACCGAACATGCTGATCAGGGAGCGTTGGAGTGGCAGTTTTTATTTAACTATAGACGGAGACAGGCTAACAGTTTACACCTGTTTTAATAGAATAGAATATAACAGAATTACTTTATTGATCCCAAACTGGGAAATTGTGGCGTTACAGCAGCAGGTTATCCAAACACACAATATGAGTAAAAAAACACAATGTTAGCAAATTTAAACACAATATAATATTAAACACAAAGTAAGTAAGTACTAAAAATATCAAAACTAAGAATGTGAATATATACAACCAGGATTTAACTTAACATTACTAGTTAAATATGAAAATATTAAATACAACATACTTTGCTGGAGATAGATGTAAATGTGCAAAAACAGGTGAAATGGACAGTGTTTAAGTGTTTATGCTAAGCTAAGCTAATAGACAAATCTACCTGGCATCCTCTGAAGCATTTCATAACAGATATGTTCACCAACTTCAGGATAAGCTAATGTCTCTTCATACTCTCATACTGTAGGTTTATTATATTTGTGATTCATTCTTTATTAATATTGCTGATTATTTTACTCTGAGGGTTTCCACTCCTGGTCGCTCCTCAGGCTGCTGTAAGGTTAATGTTTATTGGATGGGAGGAAATGTAACGGACCCTACTGACAGCCTCCTGCCGCAGACAGTACGCCTTGAGCAAACACACACACACACACACACGCCTCATGTTTGGAAAAGTTATCTCCCCATTGTTGGCTCTTTCTCCGACTCTGAAACGAACGGAGAGAAAAATATTAAAGTGGTGCGTTTAGAGCGACACAACTCGCCCCTCCCCCGTCATAGATTGGGAAATAGTTTAGGCGTTTTAAAAGCCCCTCACCCATTCTTACCAAACACACACACACACACACACACACACACACACACTAACCAAAGCACACACACTGTATTCACTGGAGAGGGGAGAGAGGGTGAACAAACAATACAGGATGAGATTAAATGTCCAGTAAGCAGCCGTCACCACAGAGACGACCAGAACACAATCGAGTCTGATCTCTAATTGCCTGCACACTGAAGATGCTTTTTTTTGGTAGATTTTCTAAATTCAGCTTCATTATTTATCTATAATGGACAGAAATAGATATGATCAGTGACCGCTCACTTTCTCTGCAGCTCTGGATCAGGAAGTAAATTTACCCCCCCGTTCAAACCCATTTCAGAAAAATCCTGATTATGATACGTTTGATAACCAGCTACCTGAATACTTGTGGATATAAAACATTTGATTCAGCACCAAAACAGATTGGAAAACGGAGAAGAAGGTGCATCATTTAATTTCTGCAATGAAGGAACTACACATCCCATAATTCATTGCAAGTACAAATGTAGCAGAGAGAACTCGAGGGACTTTTGGATGGACAAAAAAACCCTGATATTTGCAACTGTAACTATTTGTTTCATGGCCAATTTTTAAAATGTTTTGTACCCTAAATCACTTTTTCATAATAAAGTGAAGAGGATAAAGACAGCGATGAAATACTTCCAGTAGCTGCAGCGCTCCTCGTGTTTTAAGTAAAATATGAAGAACCACCTAAAAGATTTCAGTCTGACTTGTGAGATCCTGATTTGAATTCTTATTTAGCAAAAATTTGGAGAAAGTTTTTTATTGCATCGTCATGCTACTGGGAATAACTAAACTGTTGTGACTCTAAAACACATAATCAGTAATGAAGACCCCTGTAGACCGTGTGATGATGAACTATCTGATGAGGACTCACAGAGGAGGTCAGCGCGAGTCGCAGCGCACCGTTAACTCGTTCACCTCGTCCTTCTTCGCTCACTGCGGAGCATCATTTACATTTTCATTTGACTTTTATCTGATTGAGGCTCCGCGGCGTCAACTGATTCATTGTCTCCGCTGAGCTGCACCAAAACCTGCCTGTGGGCCACCTGAACACACACACACACACACAGAGACACACACACACACACACACACACACACACACACAGGCACACACAGACACACACACACAGGCACACACACACACACACACACACAGACACACACACACAGGCACACACACACACACACACACACACACACACACAGAGACACACACACACACAGGCACACAAAAAGTGTATATAGAAGGCTCTAACATGGAGGGATGATGAGGAACAGAACTGTAAATAGGTGCCCTACCCCTCCAAAATAAGAGCGTGACTAAAACGTTCACAAACACATATTCATGGTCATTTAGCTGTTTGTTGATTGGATCCATTTTTGTCTTTTTTCATGGCTATTTTTAGTCGTTTTGTGTAAATTTTCATCTCTTATTGGTCGTTGTTTGTCCCTATAATATCATTTCCCCCCTTTTTGTAAACTGTTCTTCACATTTATGTTTACTTTGTATCTGTTTTTATTTGTTTTTGTGTACCTGTGATGTCATAGTTATCCATTTTTCCGACCCTTTCTGTCTCTTTGTGGTTAACTTGTATCCCGTTTTTTTTTTTTAACTTTGTGTCTCTATGATGTAATTTTCAACCCTTTTGTTTCATCGATCTTTTATTTGTGTTTCATCACTTTTCTAAGTCATTTTGTTCTATTTTTAGTCGTTTTGTGTCCTTTAATTGTTGTTTTGAGTCTCTTTCTTCAATACTTTTTGTCTTTTTGCGATTATTTGTTTCTCTTTATAGATGTGTTGCATCTCTTTTTTGGGCTTTTTGCGTTTTTTTGTTCAGTTTTTAACTGTTTTGTGTCCCTTTGTGGTCGTTTTGTGTGTTTTTCAGCCGATTTGAGTCACTAATTGGCTGTTTTGTCTCTTTCTGATCATCCATTTCTCTTGGTTTCCTCTTGATTTATTCTGTCCATCTTTTTTTTTTAAATCATTTCATGGGTGCTGTATGTTGTTTTGTGTGTCTTTTTGGTGGTTTGAACTCTTTGTGTGTTAATTTTTTTACGTCTCTTTTAGGTTGTTTTGTGTCTCTGTAGTCGTTCTGAGTCAGTCAGACCACCACCTGACCCCGTTAGGCCGGTTGTCCTGTCCAGATATTTGCCAATGGGCTCAAAAGTTTCTCTTCACCCTTCACCGCTCTCTCTCTCTCTCTCTCTCTGCCTCGGTGTGTGAGCGTTGTGTTGTGTTGCTCATATGAACACAGAGACAGGCAGTCATCCACCCTGCGGAGGTGGATTGTTTGAGGAAGGTACAGAGCTGGTGCTACAAGACTGTCTGGTTCAACAAGTCTAACTGCAGCGGTAAATGCGATGTGTGTGTGTGTGTGTGTTAATGTAGGGCATGTATGTGCGTGCAAAATAAGCCGCATTCAACAATAGACGTCCAGACATGTGCACACCCACACCCACGCACACAAATACATACACTTATTTGACTCTGCTTGTTTGCTAATGAGCGATCGTGCAAATATGAAGCGGTGCAGACGGCGGGCTGCACATTGTGAAATCTCTACCTTCTCTTACCTTTTGTTCTCTCGCACACAGCCTCCCCTCTTTGTCCCCTTTTTTCTTCTCCTTTAAACAGCAGTTATGATTTCACCGACTTTACGCTGTTTCTGCTGCGACCGCAACAACATCAGTGGGAAGGAAATAAAAGTGTGATGACGAAAATATGCTGGATGTCCACTCGTGTTTCTTGGTTTATCACTGACATGTGGCATCCAAACAGAGGCTCAATCAGTGATCCCTTAGCCAATCAAAATATCCGCTTTGAAAACAACAGTCTTCTCATAATGTGTCTCCAGACTACAGAACGACAGATTCAAAAAAAGAGAGAGATGCCAAAACGAAAGCTGCAAATGTGTAGATTTTAATGCCTAGTTACACATTTAGCTACTAAAACACGCAATCCTACATTACCCACAATGCAACACAGTTGTAACTTGTAAATGTCCACGTCCTCTAATCCCCTCAGCCAACAAGAAACCCAGGTTTTTATATGTCTAAAATTGGCAGCGTCCATGTCAAACAACCTTTATTACGATACGATATGAAACGATGCTGTGCTTCTTTTTGTAACATTTTGGGAATTAGTCTTGGATTTATTTTTGTGTATATTTTGGATTCTGGGAAAAAGCTTCTTGTCTTTAAAACGAGTCACTGACTGATTCTCCGTGTTCCTCCAGTCTCCATCTTCCCTCCGTCCGCTCTCATGATGGGGGCCGAAGCGAGCCCCGCAGAGCCGACGCCGCTCTGCCTCACCAAGCGCTCCCCGGCCGACCCGCAGACGCACGCCGAGCTGCCGTCCAGCACCATGCTGGGCCGACCCCAGAGCCCGGCGAGCGCGCCCGAGGAGAGGTCGGGGGTCAGGAGGAGGGCTCCGGGCGGCTCCCCGTACATCAGGTCCAAAATCAAGGTGAGGAAACGGGCGGCGGCTGACGCGGGACGCTGTTGGATCAAGTTGAAACTCCTGTTGAGCTTAAAGAAACGTCAAACGCTAACTCAGAATTTTCCAAATCATCAGTAATCTTTATTTTTGTTACTCTCTCTCTCTCCTCAGGTGACTACAGGGGAGCTGCCAACCGTCCCCTCGCCCCTTCCCCTCTCTCTACCTCCCATCCCCTCCCCTCCATTAGAAGCACCACACACCATCGTGATCCCGGTCGCCTTGACAACGGCCCCTGCCCCCCAGGAAGCTGTCTCCATGGTGACCAGATCAACAGGTCAAAGTCAGAGTTCGTCGTCGCCTGTGATGAACGGCGTGTTTGTGTGCCAGGTACGCCGACGAGACATATCACAACATGAATGTTTAATGTTTAAATCATCTGAGAAATACTTTTTTATGTTCATTAAATATACTTTTATGATGTGGCCAAACCGGGTTTAAACATAACGGTTTCTAAGTTGCCTTTGGAAGTATTTTAAAGTCTTTAAATGTGATGTTTCACACTTAAATATAAATCAAGTATCTCCTCTGAAAATAACTCTGTGAGTCATGACTGTCTACAATGGGTGTAACACCCGAGTCCCACTGTCTGTGATGTTTTCAGAGTCCTATCTTCAGTTTGTTTACATCGCCCGGACAGCCGGCTGACTCCTCCCCTCACGTATAAAAGTTGTTTAATTGAGGGACTAGAGAAAAGAAGAATAACATACTGTACTCACTGCTTAACTGTGTTTCTAGATCACGCTCATTTCAGGTAAATTTACATGCAGTGTGAAGATACGAGCATAATAAAGATCGCTAGCATTAGCATGCTAACACAACAATGCAGCGTGAGTTGTTTTGGTTTCATGCTGGTGCTCAAGGGGCGACATCTGCTGGATCAAAAAATCACACATAAAGCCTTTACACATTTTAACGGTGTGTTGTTGTTGTTGTTGCCTGTAGGTTTGTCAGAAGACCTTCCAGTACCAGCGGATGTTGAACAGACACATCAAGTGTCACAACGAGTCCAAGAAACACCTGTGCAGCTTCTGCGGCAAAGGCTTCAACGACACGTTCGACCTCAAGAGACACGTACGCACACACACAGGTACGCCACCCGCCCTCATCATGACACACTTTGTTGTTATTAACAGAAATGTAAGAGGCAGCGTGACAATTGTTTCTATATTTTTTTGGTTACAGGCGTCCGTCCGTACAAGTGCACCCTCTGCGACAAGGCGTTCACCCAGCGCTGCTCCCTGGAGTCGCACATGAAGAAGATCCACAACTACACCCTGAAGTACGCCTACAAGGAGCGGCGCAACAAGCTGTACGTGTGCGAGGAGTGCGGCCACACGGCGGGGACGCAGGACGACCTGCTCGTCCACCTGCACGCGCTCCACCCCGACAGCCGCCTGCTGAAGGGGAAGGGTGGGAGGAAGACGGGAGGAGGAGGAGGAGGAGGGAGAGAGGGAGGGTCGACGCCCGGGTCACCGCAGGAGGCCGATAGCGATGACACGTCCGGATCAGGAGAACAGTGAAGGAAATAAGAAACTCAGGGGGGGATGTGTTTACTGACGGACTTAAAGATGGATTGTAAATGTGTGTGTATTTGTGAATAGCATGTGTGTGTGTGTGTGTGTGTGTGTGTGGGTGTTTGTATATAACAGTCTGCAATTTTCAATGAAACAAAACCAAGTTTGACTTTAGCTAATATATAAAAAGTGTATATTTAAACGGGGTTGTGATGCGGATGAACTCATTTACATGTCTGGTGTTTTCTGCTACGTTTTCGCTGCATGTGAATATTTTTTGTGGGTTTTTCTGTCCAGGAAAAAAAAAGTTTTTGTATGAAAAAAAAAAGTGTTTTTTTCATTAAAGGGAGTAATATATATTACAAAACAAACGTGGCCTTCGTTGTATGCTTAAGACTCACACAGATTGATGGTGTTAGTGATGCCTCTCTACGAGCTGAAAGAGAAGCAAACAGGACGAAGACTTTTTCTATAGTTACTGAAGCTGCTGCAACTTAAGGTGAAGGGTCTCGCCCCCAAGGAGGACACAATGTCATGTGGCTGCAGGAGGTGGGGATCGAACTCCTGACCGTCCGGTTGAGAGACGACCGATTCCACCAACTGATCCACAGCCCCAATGGCAGAAATCGAAATGATGTTGGGTGGTGGAGGGATGAATGGATAAATGTAAGGGTAAGGGTAAAGGAATGAGGGTACAGGTCGAGTGATAAAAGGATGGGTATAAGGGTCGAGGGATGAAGGAAGGGGGTATGGGTCAAGACATGAAGGGATGAGGGAAAGAGTGGAGTGATGAAAGGATGAGGGTATGTTATGAGGGTACGGGTCGAGGGATGAAGGGATGAGGGTATGTTATGAGGGTACGGGTCGAGGGATGAAAGGATGAGGGTATGTTATGAGGGTACGGGTCGAGGGATGAAAGGATGAGGGTATGTTATGAGGGTACGGGTCGAGGGATGAAGGGATGAGGGTATGTTATGAGGGTACGGGTCGAGGGATGAAGGGATGAGGGTATGTTATGAGGGTACGGGTCGAGGGATGAAGGGATGAGGGTATGTTATGAGGGTACGGGTCGAGGGGGGTACGGGTCGAGGGATGAAGGGATGAGGGTATGTTATGAGGGTACGGGTCGAGGGATGAAGGGATGAGGGTATGTTATGAGGGTACGGGTCGAGGGATGAAGGGACGAGGGTATGTTATGAGGGTACGGGTCGAGGGATGAAGGGATGAGGGTATGTTATGAGGGTACGGGTCGAGGGATGAAGGGACGAGGGTATGTTATGAGGGTACGGGTCGAGGGATGAAAGGATGAGGGTATGGATGGAGGGTGAAGGAATGGCTACAGGACGAGGGATGGAGGGTTCATAATTCTGGTGCAGAAAGCTATCAAGTAAACTTCTATGGATGCATATGAACGGTAAACAATCCCACTAACATTTTAACATGTAGCCCCGCCCTCTCATTTGCATACACGTCCTTACGTTAACGCCATCTGCGATTACAAATGCTTGAATGTGCATAGACTGAAGAATGGACTTGTTATACATTAGATTAAATACATGTAAGTACAGTTAAGTTCCAATAACTGGGATACTTTGAGAACTTTCTTCAAATCAGCAATTTATGATTTATTACGAAGAGCAATTCAAAATGGTTAAATTAGTGGCCGTGTTTAAAAACCGGTTTTGAGCGGTTTTGGAGCGTTCCTGCAATGAAAGACAAAGTTGCAACAGGACAAAGTGGACTCTTGGTTTGACTCTCTGCAGACGTGTTTATGCAGATTTGTGGTCACATATTTGACCTTTTACTTCAACGGGTCGTTTTGCAGCGTTGAACGTGTCTTCATTTTAATTGAAATACAAACATGTACTACGGGTTTAAAAACCTTGTTTGAGAGCTTTTAAGTTGCACCTATTAAGCAACTTTTCTCCCGCTCAGCTCCTGACTCTGTGTTTGTGAGACACAGAGGGGTGGTGTGTTCAGGAGGGTGAGGTTAGATTCCTGGTCTCTGTCGGGTCTTGTTGGAGGATTCCTGCTAACTCTCCCGCCGCCTGAGGACACATGGAGGCGGACTCGGTAACCACCAGATAACGGTCGGGAAAGTTAACAAGACACAGAGATGTTGTGTCTTTTACACCAATGACTATTATTATATAACTATCTGATACAGCAGGATATCTTCAAAGCTTTATTCCAACACTTTGGGGTTGCACATTGGCTTTAGGGTCGTGTATGTTAATTTGTGTTACTTGTAATGTCTCTAAAACTAACAATTATAACCTCTAAACTTTAATCTCTTAATTTTAGTGACAAAAAAAAACACATTTTGCCTCCTGGTAAAATTCTTGGAGTACAGGGAATTAAAAAGTTGAATATTTTCCAATCATATGTATACAGTGTTTCATAAATGTAAAGTAAAAGTCCCTCGAAATTATACTAAAGTACGGAAGCCCTAAGAGGACATTCATCCCTACATTTTGTCCTACACTATCTCTAAGAATCTTGTTTCAGGGGTTAATATAATTTATCATCTTGACATGTGTTTCTTTTGCTTTGTACTGTTAAGATTTTCAGTAGTGTCCTCTTTTTTTGTGTCTCTCCATTAGTGCATGTCCACAGGATCCTGTTTGTGCATGTTTGTGTAGCATGTTTACAAGACAGAGTGTAAAAAACGAATTTCCCCTCGCAGGATCAATAAAGTATAAATTATTATTATTATTATTATTATTATTTGTATTATTATTATTATTATTATTATTATTATTATTAATAATAAATGATTATTATTTTCATTATATTATTATTACTATTATTAATTATTATTAATACATTATTATTATTACTATTAATAATAAATTATTAATATTGATAAATTATTAATATTACTATTATTATTAATAATAAATTATTATTATTATATTATTATTATTATTGTTATAGATTCGTTTTTCGCCGGTAGAGGGCGCTCTTTTACTTGTTGCCCCATTTGCCCCGCCCCTTTGTGGCCTCGTGTCTGCTGTCAACAAGGAAGTGCTCTGTATCTTTGAACACAAGGCGCCAACAACTTCTACAACTCCAGAAGCAAAGGTGAGTCGCTTTACCTGACACAGGTAAAAGTCCGTGTTTGTGCTTAAACTGTTAAAACATGTTACCTGTTCATTAGGAGGCTTGTTCGCTAAAAACGTCCAAAATGCTACTACCGGTGTACTGCTTTAAGAAGTGACCGTGCTAACTGATGCCTTTTAACCGGAAGCGCCTGGGGTTGTCATAGTTACAAACAGATATATATATCTAAGGGAATGTCTCTGTGTTTAGTTTTTTGATTTCATGTCAGAAAAATACTTTTCAGATATGTTTTTGTTGAAAAAACAACAACAAAACGCGAGTCCCGTTAATGTTTTCAACATCTGTTGTAACCACGACAACCACAGACGCTTCCGTCTGAAAGACACCAGTTAACACGGTAACCTGTTACACCATAACACCAGTCCGCTAACGTTAGCTCAGACGCTACTCTGCTCAGTTTTCTTGTGTTTAAAGTGTGGAAGCAGGATTTTTTATATATTTTTTACATGTTATTCGTGTCGTTTTCTGTCCTGTCAGCTTCGGGGGGGTATGCCAGCTTCGGAGCCGGTCCGGTTGGGTCGGAAACGCGCCCTGCCCTCCTGCCCGAACCCGCTGTTCCTGAAGTGGCTCACGGAGCTCCGGGACCAGGCCAAAGAGAAGGGGCTGAAGATCAGCTACACCTACCAGAAGGTGAAGACCCGGATGTTTCAGTCCATGTCTAATTAACTGATTTCACTGTCCAAAATCAAATTTATAAAAAAAATGTATTTTAAAGAGGACATATTATCCCTCTTTTCCACCTTTTAAATGAAACATCTGTTCTGTGCTTTCGTCAAAATATAACATGAATCAAGCACCAGAGGAGGTTTGTGACCCAGCTCTCTCACAACGCTCCGTTTTGGTGTGTGTGTCTCTTTAAATGCATTTTATTTATTATTTTTTTGCTTGTCTTTCTCCCCCCAAGGCCATCAGCTCTCTGAACAAATACCCGTTACCTCTTCAAAACGCCAAAGAGGCCAAAATCCTGCAGAACTTCGGAGACGGCATCTGTAAGATCCTGGACGACAAACTGCAGCGCCACTACAGAGAGAACGGTACGACGCGGGCGGAGGGATTCATGGTGGCGTTCTGATTGGCTGTTGACCTGTTGACCTCTCTATCTCTTCTTTTAGGTCCAAACGCTCCCATTCACTCTCTCCCTGAAGGGGCGCCACCTCCTGGCAGGCTTGACAACAACAACATGGCGCCCTCCAGAAAGGTAAATACCGTCATTTACACCCAAACCAGCAGCTGTCGTTACATTTTTAAACACAGAAACTTAAATTAACACATTGATTTCTTTCTTCCAAAGACTTAAAAAAGACTTTTCATCAGGATGGTATTTTATGAATATTTCAATGAGACATTAAATGTGGACGCTGCTTTAGTGACATGTTGTGACCTCCTCCTTGTAGAAGAATGCAGCAGGCGATGAAGGGAAGGAGAGAGGAGGAGGAGGAGGAGAAGGAGGGAAGAAGAAGAAGAAGAGGGAGTACGTGCCTCAGAAGAGGTCCGGGGGTTATGCTGTGTTGCTCGCCCTTTACAGACAATCACAGGTACGACTCTCTCTTTTTAAATCGTCCTGTTCTCCATAAACACATCATCAGCTCTCTCTCTCTTCACCTCTCTCTCTCTTCACCTCTCTCTCTCTCCTCCTCCTCTCTCTCCTCCTCTCTCTCTCTCTCTCTCTTCACCTCTCTCTCTCTCTCTCTTCACCTCTCTCTCTCTCTCTATCTTCACCTTTTTCTCTCTCTTCACCTCTCTCTCTCTCTTTTGACCTCTCTCTC